>NW_007728022.1:121435-122339 GCF_000696425.1 Galeopterus variegatus | reverse complement strand
GATATCCCATGCTCTTGGATTGGAAGAATTAACATTGTGAAAATGTCCATACTACCCAAAGTGATCTACAAATTCAATGAAATCCAGATTAAAATTCCAATGACATTTTTCTCAGAAATGGAAAAAACTATCCAGACATTTATATGGAGTAACAAAAGACCATGCATAGCCAAAGCAGTCCTGAGCCAAAAAATAAAGCTGGAGGCATAACACTACCTGACTTTAAACCATACTACAAAGCTATAATAACTAAAACAGCATGGTACTGGCATAAAAACAGGCACACGGATCAATGGAATAGAAAAGGGAACCCAGAAATCAGCCCATACGCCTACAGCCATCTGATCTTTGACAAAGGCACCAAGTTTACACACTGGGGAAGAGACTGCCTCTTCAGTAAATGGTGCTGGGAAAACTGGATATTCATATGTAAGAGAATGAAACTAGACCCGTACCTCTCACCCTATACCAAAACCAAGTCAAAATGAATTAAAGAATTAAATATGCATCCTGAAACAATAAAACTACTTAAAGAAAGCATAGGGGAAACACTCCAGGAAGTAGGATTGTGTACAGACTTCATGAACAGGACTCCAAAAGCACAGGCAACTAAAGGAAAAATAAACAAATGGGATTATATCAAACTAAAAAGCTTCTGCACAGCAAAAGAAACAATCAACAGAATGAAAAGACAACCAACAGATTGGGAGAAAACATTTGCAAAATACACATCTGACAAAGAGTTAATAGCCAGAATATACAAGGAACTAAAACAACTTCAAAGCAAAAAACCAAATAACCCAATTAAAAAATGGGCAAAGGAGCTGAATAGGCATTTCTTAAAGGAAGATATATGAATGACCAATGGACACATAAAAAAGTGCTCAACATCACTCAGCTTTTG
>NW_007728022.1:117343-120089 GCF_000696425.1 Galeopterus variegatus | reverse complement strand
GGTTGCGATCCCGTTGCCGGTCCCGGTCCGGTATGGGCGCAACACTGAGGGTTGCGATCCAATGCCGGTCACGAAAAAAGGCAAAAAAAAAAGGGAAGAAAAAAAAATAAAAAAAATAAAAAGCCCAGGATTAGATGGCTTCATTGGTGAATTCTATTAAACATTTAAGAAGAATTAATAGCAATCCTTCACAAACTTTTCCAAAACATATGAGAAAGAAACAATTACAAGCTCATTTCACAACCGTCATTATTCTTACATCAAAGCTTGTAAAGGACACCAGACAAACATAAAATTATAAGCCAGTATCCCAGAAGATTACAGATGCAAAAATCCTCAACAAAATCCTGGGAATCTTAATTCAATAGTGCATTAAAAGGATCATTTACCATGATCGAGTGGGATTTATCTCAGGGATGCAAGAATGGTTCCAAATATGCAAATCAACTAACACAATACACCATATTAACAGAATAAAGAATAAAAGTTATATAATTATCTCAATAGATGCAAAGTGGTTATTAAAACTCAACATCCTTTCATGGTATGGTAAAATCTCAAAAAATTAGATTTAGAAGTGTACCTCAACATAATAAAGGCCCAAAATGATAAGCCCCACAGCTAACATTTTACTTAATGGTGAAAATCTAAAAGCTTTTCTTCTAAGACGAAGAACAAAACAAGGATGCTCATTCTCATCCTTTCTATTCAAGATAGTACAGAAAGTCCTAGCTATATCAATTAGACAAGAGAAAAAAAAAAAAAAAAAAGAAGGCAACCAAATTGGAAAGGAAAAAGTAAAAGTGAGGGCTGGCTGGTTAGCCCACTGGGTTAGAGCATGGTGTTATAACAGCAAAGTCAAGTGTTCAGATCTCCATACTAGCCAGCCATTAAAAATAAAATAAAATAAATTTTAAAAAAGGAAAGGAAGATAGAAAGAAAAAGTAAAGGCATCTCTTTTTGCAAGTGGCCAGATCTTATATGTGAAAATCTCTAATGACTGTACCGAAACTGTTGAACTAATAAAGAAATTCAGTAAAGTTGCAAGATAAAAATCAACATACATAAATTAATGTTTTTATATGCTTACAACAAATTATCTAAAAATTAAATTAATAAACAATCTCATTTACAATAGTATTAAAAACTGCTTAGCAATAAATGTAACCAAGGAGGTGAAAGATCTGTACAGTGAAAACTATAAAACTTTTATAAAAAGAATTGAAGAAAACACAAGTAAATGGAAAGATATCCTGTGTTCATAAATTGGAAGAGTTAGTATTGTTAAAATATTCATATTTCTCAAATTAATCTACAAATTCAGTGCAATTTCTACCAAAATTCCAGTGGCATAATTCACAGAAATAGAAAAAAATGTATACTCAATTTTGTGTGGAACTTCAAAACACTCCAAATAGCCAAAGTAATCTTTTGAAAGAAAAACAAAGGGGGAAGCATCGAAATTCCTTATTTCAAACTATATTACAAATCTGTAGTAATGAAAACAGTATGGTACTTGCATAAAAATAAGCTAATACACCAATGGAAATGAACCGAGAGCCCAGAAATAAATGCACATGTATATGGTCAACTAATTTTCAATAAATGAGCCAAGAATACGTAGTAGGGAAAGGATAGTCTCTTCAGTAAATGGTTTGGTAAAACTGTATATTCACATGCAAAAAAATAAAATTGGACTCTTACCTTACACCCTGCACAAAAATCAACTCAAAATGGATTAAAGACTTAAATACAAGATGTAAAACTGTAAAACTCCTGGAAGAATATATAAGAAATAAATTCATTGACATTGGTCTTGGCAATGATTTTAGGATTTGACATTAAAAGCACTGGCAACAAAAGCAAAGATAAATAGGTGGAACTACATTAAACTAATATATTCTGAACAGCACACAATCAATAAAAAAAGGAGAGGCAACCTAAAGAATGGGAGAAAATATTTGCAAACCATATATCTGTTAAGGGGTTAATACCCTAAATATATAAGAAATTTAAACTCAATAACAAAACTCAAATAAACCAATTAAAAAAATGGGCAAAGAACCTTGTTAGATATACTTTTGAAGAAGATATAACAATGGCCAAAAGATTTATAAAAATGTCCTTAATATCACTGATCATCAGGAAAATATAAATCAAAAACACAATGAGATATCACCCCATACCCATTAGGTTGGCTCTTAACCAAAAAGATAAGTATTAATGGGCATGTAGAGAAAAGAAAACATTTGCACATTGTTGGTGGGAACGTAAATTGATACAGCCATTATCAGTATGGAGGAAACAGTATGGAGGTTCCTCAAAAAATTAAAAATAGAACTACCATGTGATCCAGTAATCACACTTCTGGGTATATATACAATGGAAATGGATTAAATATGTCAAAGACATATCTGCACTCCCATGTTCACTTGAAGCATTACTCACAGAAGCCAATATAAGGAAACAACCTAGGTGTCCCTCAATGAGTGAATGATTAAAGAAATTATTGAATATAGAGTTGATCTTTGTATATACAGAGGTTTAAATTGACATATCCACTTATATAAAAATTTTAAAAGTAAGCTATAAATGTATTTTCTTTTTCTTATGATTTCCTTAATAACATGTTTTTTCTAGCTTACTTTAATGTCAGAATGTAGTATATAATACATATAACATACAAAATATGTGTTAAGCAATGATGTTATTCTTAAGGCTTTTAGACACCAGTAGGCTATTAGTA
>NW_007728022.1:114406-116484 GCF_000696425.1 Galeopterus variegatus | reverse complement strand
AAGCACCATGTGTACTTCTTAAATATACACAATTTTTACTTCTCAATCATATTTCTATAGGGCTGAAACAAAAAAGAAATAACAAAGTATAATATTCTCAATGTAATCCTAAATCCCCCAAATACCAATCTTGTACTTAAATGAAAGCTCTCTCTACATCAATAGAGGGTTTCTGCTTTAAGATACATTTTTTTAAAAAATCTTTTAAAAAAATCTCTATATACTGCTGTACATTTTCTATAGTATTCTATTTTTCCACATTTATCTTCTTTTTTGAGTTTATAATGTGTTTCCAGCCATGGAAAAAACTATCTCAAATTCTACTTAATGACTAAATTTGGCTTTTATAAAAGCCCCATGGGAAAAAATACTAATATAGTTCATAAATGGTGCAGAAACTACAGTCATTTTTATTTGCTAAGCTATGTTTACGCACTGGCAAAGGATTATGGGGAATTTTGTCTTAAAACTTGCTTTGTGGGTTTATCATTGCTAGCACAAAGAATTTTTCATGGATTCTTAATAAGTATAAATTGAAATAATGCCCTTTTCAAAACTTAACCTTACTGCATATCATTATTTATAAAAGAAATTACCCCCTTTAGAGTTAGAAGGAAAAAGGCAAAGCAGCAATTGAGATTATTCACTTTGCTACAATAAATTATATATCTGCTGAATCTCCAGACTCCAAAACTGCATTACTGTGGAAACACAAGAGAGTTTTCAGCATTTTTTTATTTGAACTTTTCTCCCATTGAACTTATAAAATACATATGAAAATGTAATTCTTTTTTCATCCGATGAAAACTTTTTATGATTTTTTCATTAGATACATAAAACTTCAAAACTCTTTTTTTGATTCAAGGCAAAAGTACATGACCACTAAAACTTTCTATAAATAATGTTTTACTTTTTCTAAAAATTGAGGCAAAACATCACAACCCAAAATGTTCATCAAGGATACACTGTGTTAGGAATTGAGCATAGAAAGACATAGCGAACATGGGCCCAGGTCTCTGAAAGTGTCCCATCTAGTAAAATGAGAAGTTATATAACAACAAAACTACACACACACACACACACACACATATACAACAAAACTACACACACACACACACACACACATATAATGCTTATAAATAATATAATTTGGTGTATAAATGTATTATATTATGACTACTAATGTGCCAGGCATCTGCTTAAGCACTTTACATATATTAACTGATTTAATAATTAAAAAAAACCACTGCAGGATGGTTGCAATTATTATGATAATTCTTATTTTATATATAAGAATATTTAGGACAAAGATCAAAGAAACGGTAGAGATAGATGATGAATCCAGCCAATCTATCTCCTGGGTCAATGCTCTTATTTGCCATACTCTACTACCTCTCAGATCATATCATGTCCTATAAATGGCAAAGGTGGCATATAATGAGGGCAACGGAAGTATAGAGAAGTTACTGGAGGTTGAGGTGGATGGAAAGGATTTAAGAATAAAAAAGACATGGGGCAAGGTCTTATGTAAAAAGGAGCAACCTATTTTAAGCAGGGAAAAATCCATGAACAAAAAAAGAAAATTCAGAATAAGTTTGTAAAACTCAGGGTTTGTGTGATGGTTAATTTTAGGTGTCACCATGATTAGATTGAGGAATACATAGACAACTGATAAAGCATTATTTTGGGGTATGCCTATGAGGGTGTTTTCAGAAGAGACTGCCTGAGCAGACTGGGTGGGAAAGATCTGCCCTCAGTATGGGCGGGCACCACCCAACTTGCTTGGAGACCAGAGAGAACAGAAACAGAAAAAGGTGAACCTCTTGTTCTATTTCTGCATGAGCTGGGATGTTGGGCCTTAAAAACTAACACCACCTTAAGTGACATTATAAGTGGCACCATTATGGGCCCACAAGGGCGTATTAACGTGGCAGCCTAAGACGGTGCCAGGAGGAAGTAGGGTGGGAGTGTCTGTGGGAACCTTGCCTTAGCCCTTATTGGCCAAATAGGCGCTTCCGCGCTCGTGAACACTGCGTGATTGCAACAGCTAGGCATTGAGACAGGATGCATGCTCTCGT
>NW_007728022.1:112843-113323 GCF_000696425.1 Galeopterus variegatus | reverse complement strand
ATGCAAAATAAATCCATTTGATAATTTTAATTCACCACTTGTAAGAGGCAAGGGATTTAGTGACTCCCTCCATGATACCCTTAAGTATTTGTGGAAATCCAAGGAATATAATGACATTAGTTGGCTGCTCCTAGCACTTCTGTGCCCAGTGATGAAAGAAAAGGAAGAGCTCAAGTATTTGAATTCTTGGTTCAAGCACTGCATAGATCACCTAAAAGTTTCTAAGTGTGCTCTGGGTCAGAATCTTCTCTCCAGGTCTGAAATTGCTGAAAATCAAACATCAAACACAAGTCTTTATTATATGAGTGGCTGAACTACAATGACAGTTGAGTTCTCAGCCTTACATGGTATCTATGGTTAAAGTGAGGACATTGGTTGGGAAAAAAAAAATGGGATCCTGCAAGTTGGGATGGGAATGTGTGGGAAGACACTGATGAGGCTGAGGATATTGAACCCCTAAATCCCAAAGAGTCTTTTTTG
>NW_007728022.1:111187-112378 GCF_000696425.1 Galeopterus variegatus | reverse complement strand
TGGGAATGGACATTAAGAATATGAGATAATGGTGGAAGACACATAAAGTTGAATCATGCCAAATTTATTGATATGGGTCCACTAAGCAGAGATTCTACATTTAATGTTGCAGCTTGGTGAATTAAGAAAGGTGCTAACAGTTTGGTTGGTTGGTTGAAATATGGATCAAAATATGGCCCCCTGTGAGTGAGTTAGAGATGTCTGATCTCCCTTGGTTAATTGGAGAGGAAGGGATTCAATGGCTTAGGGATATTGGAATACTAAAATGTTTTTTTTCATGTGAAACCTACTTGTGCATATGGGAGGCTCCAGAAGACATACATTTCACCAAGGTCTTGAGAAACAGATTTGTGAGGTGAGCTCCAGCATCCCTGAAGAGCTCCGTTATTGGTCTTCTCTGTAGACTGTACCTTACAGTGGGAATTGCAGTCACTCAATAGGAAGACTTAAATGCAATGGAACTAATTGGATCCTGGGGTGGCAGGGGCCAAATGGCAACACTCAACTGACAAAGGCAAGGTGGGTGAGTTACCATAATGGACAACAGAGGCAAAGCAATAATCAGGATAGTCTGACTCACATAGATCTATGGCACTGGCTAGTTAACCGTGCTGTTCCTAGAAGTCAAACATATAAGAAGCCTACTAGATTCTTACTTGATCTGTGTAAGCAGAAAACTTCTAGGCCAAGTGAACAAAAGTCTAATTCAAATAATAAAAAACAAGGTGTCATGGCCTCTCAATCAATTTCCAGACTTGAGCCAGTTTACAGACCCAGAACCCTTTGAATTAGAAGGTGACCAGGTCCTCTTGAGGAAGGACCCTGGTACACTACTGAAACTTGTACTATTAATCTTTCTCCCACCCTTCAGCGACTGACACCTAGAGAAAAATGTCTAGTGGATTAACATACATAAAATTACAATCCCTGAAGACAGATGGGAGAAAATGTACATATTAAAAATGTCTAAATTTGATGAAAATTATACACCCGCTACTCCAAGAAAGTCAACAACTCCCAGTCAGGGTTAACATAAAGAAAACTGCACCAAGGCACACGATAATAAAAATTCTGAAAATCATTGGCAAAGAGAATATTTTACAAGCAGCCATAGAATAAAGTGTACATGCATTTAAGGGAACAATGATAGTAGTGCTCTCTGCCTTCTCATCAAAAATAATGTGAGAAAAA
>NW_007728022.1:107702-109758 GCF_000696425.1 Galeopterus variegatus | reverse complement strand
CTCGCTCAGCCAGTGAGCGGGAACCGGTCTGTATGTGGGATCCGAACCCTCGGGCGGGAAAATTATTTCTTATTTGGGGGAATATCAGCCTTTAATTATATTCACCTGTTTAACTGATTGCATAAGGCACACCTACATTAATAAGAGCAGTTGCTTTACTTACTCTAACACTTTAGATGTTAATCCCACACAAAAATACTCTCTCAGACAGGCCCAGAATAGTGTTTGACAAATGTCTGGGCACCCTGTGACTGGGCAAGTTCACACATAAGATTAGCCATCACAAGTCCACCCCTTGCCAACTTGACAGCCATAGCATCTCCTTAAATCATACTTAATCTCCAAATAAAGACAATAACAAGGGCATAATATCTCCTAATATGATGTAAGTTTCCTGTATACAACCAAAAATGCTCCTTCCCCAGAAGTGGAGAAAAGTCCTCAAATGAAATTTACTCTTTTTCTTGATATCTCATAAGTTAAGTACTATGATGTAAAATTAATATTTAAGTACTATGATATAAAGTCAATGCATCTTATGTTACAGGATAAGATGGTAACTGAGAAAAGAAAATAAAGATTTTATACACACACAAGTATAACTATGACAAAATAAAAAGGAAACACTCACGCCAACTACAATCTTTATTTCTGTAACTGGTTACATAGTCATAACTGGTATTTATAACTACCTTCTTCCACTCACCATTTTATATTCCTTTTGCCTTCAGCAAATACCTCAGCTGGTTATAGTTCTCTATTAATGGATATGAAAGAAAAAAAAAGAATTTGACAAATCAACAGCTGAAAACTAGATACCAGGAGATATATTAACTTGCTCAAGCAATAAAACCNATTTAAGGGAACAATGATAGTAGTGCTCTCTGCCTTCTCATCAAAAATAATGTGAGAAAAAAGGCAATGGAAAGATATCTTAAAAGTGTTGACAGAAAAAAAAACTGTTAAGCTAGAATTATATAACTAGGAAAAATTTGCTTTTCAAAAATGAAGGCAAATAAAGACTTTTCCAAACAAACAAAAGCTGAAAGAATTTATTATCAACAGATATGCACTATGAGTTATCTTAAAGAAAATTCTTCAGGAGAAAGTAAAATAATATCAGATGGAAGTCAGATCTCTGAAATGAAGAATGCCAGAAATAGAGAATGTGCTGGTAAATGTAAAACTTTTTTTTTTTTTTTTTTTTACTAATTTCTTTACAAGATTAGTAGTTGTTCAAAGCAAAGATAATAATAATGAATTGAGGGATTAGCAACATATACAGAAGTAAAATAATTGTATTAGTCATGGTTCTCCAGAGAAATGAAGCTGGGGGAGGAGGGGGGTGGGAATTGGCTCATGCAATTATGGAAACTGACAAGTTCCAAGATCTACAGGATGAGTCCAAAAGCTGGAGACCCAGGAGAGCTTTTGGTGTAGTTCCAACCTGAGTCACAAGACTTGAAAGCCAGGAGAGTGGACAGTGTAGTCTCAACATGAAGGCTGACGGGCTTGAGAACCAGGAAGGGCTAATGTTTCAGTTCAACAGCAGGTAGAAAAATTATTTCTTATTTGGGGGAATATCAGCCTTTAATTATATTCACCTGTTTAACTGATTGCATAAGGCCCACCTACATTAATAAGAGCAGTTGCTTTACTTACTCTAACACTTTAGATGTTAATCCCACACAAAAATACTCTCTCAGACAGGTCCAGAATAGTGTTTGACAAAGGTCTGGGCACCCTGTGACTGGGCAAGTTCACACATAAGATTAGCCATCACAAGTCCACCCCTTGCCAACTTGGCAGCCATAGCATCTCCTTAAATCATACTTAATCTCCAAATAAAGACAATAACAAGGGCATAATATCTCCTAATATGATGTAAGTTTCCCGTATACAACCAAAAATTCTCCTTCCCCAGAAGTGGAGAAAAGTCCTCAAATGAAATTTACTCTTTTTCTTGATATCTCATAAGTTAAGTACTATGATGTGAAATTAATATTTAAGTACTATGATATAAAGTCAATGCATCTTATGTTACAGGATAAGATGG
>NW_007728022.1:104189-107071 GCF_000696425.1 Galeopterus variegatus | reverse complement strand
CACTGTAAGAAGGACCTGAGCTAAAACTTCATTGATCACCTGACCTCCTTAACCCCCTACATTGGTGGGCCACAGTGACATTTTGGGTCTACTGGAGTTAGTGTCAGTTCAGAGCCAGTGTCCAGTAGTCTCCAAAACATCTGATTATTTTATTATTGCCAGTACACAATTATCCTTTTAAAAGGCCATAGGTCCCTCTGGGGAAGGCTGGGAAGAAAAATTAACAGTATACATTTTTGGCAGTGTAACAGAATCCTTCCTTAAGGGTACCCAGCCTCCTCTTTATTCAAGGATTTCTGGGTCTATAAACTGGCTCAAGTCTGGAAATGAAGGGGCTGTGAGTCTCTGTTTTTATGATTCAGGTTAGAATTTTCTTCACTTTACCTAGAACTTTTCTGCATATATAGATCTATTAAGACTTTAGTAGGTTTCCTGTCTATCTTCCTTATAAGAACACCACAATCAACTAGCCAATACCATAGGTTAATGCATGTCAGACTATTCTGATCGCTGCTTTGGCTCTGCTGTTTTTTATGGTAACCACGCCCACCTTACCTTTGGCAGTTGAGTTCTGCTCCTTGGCCCTGCCACCCTGGGATTCAATTTCTCCCATTGCATTTAGATTTTTCAATTCAGTGACTCCCTGAAGAAAAGCAATCACAGAGCACCTTAAAGATGTGTATTCTTTCTTTTTATCAAGTTGCACAATTCTGGAAATCTGGGTATATTAGCCTGTTTCCTATTGCTTATTACAGAATACCTGAAACTGGATAATTTATAAGAAAATTACATTCATTTCTTACACTTTTGGAGGCTGGGAAGTCCAGGGTTTAGGGGACACATCTGGTGAGGGCCTTTGTCTCAGTGTGAACTCTGTAAAGTGGCAACTCAGGCAACCACATCGTGAGGGCTGGGCAAGAGCACTTGCTAACGTTCTCACTTGCTCTCCTCATAAAGCCCCTTGTCCAGACCACCAGGCAAGCAATGGAGACAGCCGCCTGGGGTCCTGAGCTGAGGCCAGCCCCACCACACCCCCTTGAAAACAACATCTTAGGATGTATTTATTTAGCCACATGTGTTTCTCTGGGGTGTGTGACTTATCTGCTTGTGTCCTTCACCAAATTTCTGCTTAGATTTTTCTAATTCACTTCTAAGAGTTCTTTTGGTATTAAAAGAACTTTGAGTGTTAAATTTGTTTCTTATCAATTGACTTTAAATTTAATTTGTGATTTTTTCTTCATTTCTTTGTTGAGAAAATATTTTTTTTATCTAAACATTAAATAAAAAAAATAAATCCCCCAGTCCACCCTTATGATTATCCATTAAACCATTAACTCATTAAGCATGAATTAATGAGTTATTAATTAATCCATTTATGAAGGCACAGTCCTCATGATCCAATCACATCTTAAAGACACTACCTTTCAATACTGNTCTTAGGATGTATTTATTTAGCCACATGTGTTTCTCTGGGGTGTGTGACTTATCTGCTTGTGTCCTTCACCAAATTTCTGCTTAGATTTTTCTAATTCACTTCTAAGAGTTCTTTTGGTATTAAAAGAACTTTGAGTGTTAAATTTGTTTCTTATCAATTGACTTTAAATTTAATTTGTGATTTTTTCTTCATTTCTTTGTTGAGAAAATATTTTTTTTATCTAAACATTAAATAAAAAAAATAAATCCCCCAGTCCACCCTTATGATTATCCATTAAACCATTAACTCATTAAGCATGAATTAATGAGTTATTAATTAATCCATTTATGAAGGCACAGTCCTCATGATCCAATCACATCTTAAAGACACTACCTTTCAATACTGTCATATTGGGAATCAAGTACCCATTTGAGCTGTGGAGGGGACAAACATTAGATCACAGTACCAGGATAAAGTCATATTTTTTTTGGTCTCCCAATTGTGACTTTTAACAACTATTTATCAAATTAAGGATATTCTAACAATTATACTAACTCTTCCTCCAGATGTCATCATAGTTGGGTCCTTTTCATCATTTGGGCCACAATGCAAATGTTCTTCTTCAGTGATTCTATACAAGGCAGCTCTATCTAACTTAGGCACTCTCTGCAATATTATATATTTATTATTTAACTATTTTCACAGTATTATCACAACCTGAAATTATCTTGTTTATGTATTTGGTTCATTATCATATAAGCTTTACAATAGCAGGAATCTGGTGTGTCTTTCTTACTGTTCTACTCCTAGTTCCTAGAACAGTGCCTGGTAAATATGAGGTGGACATTGATTATTTGTTGAACAAAGAAAAAGATAAATAAATAGACATTTTGAAAACGTTATATACTCTAGGTTGAGAGGCTTTTAACATGCAAACTGGGAAATCTGGGAAGGGGGTGGATTATATCTAAGAGAACGTACTTGAATCTCTTCTTAGGGGGTAAGAGCTTCTGGAAGATTATGGAACAAATTAGTATTTCTACTAGAAATTCAGAATTCCAGTTAGATATTTCAGAGTTTTAGACCTGAGTTTTAGTTTTAAGTAATTTCTTATCATATTAACTATAAAAGATAAAATTGATTATTTCAAAAGTTATACATTTTTTTACATTTATTTTTATTGAGTATATATATTTATGAAGGACAGAATTGAATATCAATTCATGTGTACAATATGTGGTGATCAAATCAGGATAATTAGTATACTCATGTTTACAAAACATCATCAATCTTTGTGACCCTTAACCAGTTTCCCACCGCTCCCCTCCCCCTCCCCATTTCCTACCTCTAATAACCACAGTTCTGTTCTTTCTCTTTTTTCAAAAGTTTAATTTATTATTGTGATTTTTCTTTCTTTCTTTCTTTCTTTCTTTCTTTCTTTCTTTCTTTCTTTCTTTCTTTCTTTCTT
>NW_007728022.1:88669-103327 GCF_000696425.1 Galeopterus variegatus | reverse complement strand
CTTTCTTTCTTTCTTTCTTTCTTTCTTTCTTTCTTTCTTTCTTTCTTTCTTTCTTTCTTTCTTTCTTTCTTTCTTTCTTTCTTTCTTTGTTTTTCTCTCTCTCTCTGTTTCTTTCTGTTCTTTATTTAGCTCCCACTTATGTGTGAGAACACGTGGTATTTCTCTTTCTGTGCCTGGCTTATTTCACTTAACATAATTTTCTCTAAGTTCATCCACGTTGATGTAAATGGCAGAATTTCATTCTTTTTTATGGCAGAGTAGTATTTCATTGAGTATGCATACCACACTTTCCTTATCCAATCATCTGTCAGTAGACATTTAGATTGATTCCAATTCTTGGCTATGATAAGTAGAGCTGCAATAAACATGGAAGTGCAGGCATTCCTTCGACATGATGATTTCCATTCCTTTGTGTATATACCCCACAATGAGATTGCTGGGTCATATGGCAGTTCTATGTGGAGTTGTTTGAGGAAACTCCATACTGTTTTCCATAATGGCTGCACTAATTTACAGTCCAACCAACAGTATAGGAGTGTTCCCCTTTCTCCACATCCTCACCAGCATTTGTTATTCTCTGTCTTTTTGATTATAGCCAGTCTAACTTGGGTGAGATAATACCTTACTGTGGTTTTGATTTGCATTTCCCTGATGCTGAGTGATGTTCAGCATTTTTTCATGTGTCTGTTGGCCATTTGTATATCTTCACATGAGAAATGTACATTCAGATCCTTTGCCCATTTTTAATTGAGTTACTTGTTTTCATAGTGTTGAGTTGTTTCAGTTCTTTGTATAGTCTGGATATTAATCCCTGTCAGATGCATAGTTTGCAAATATATTCTCCCATTCTGTAGGTTGTCTTTTTGTTCTGTTCAATTGCTTCTTTTGCTGTGCAGAAGCTTTTTAGTGTGAAATAATCCCATTTGTTTATTTTTTATTCTGTTTCCTGTGCTTTTGGCGTCATATTCATAAAGTCTTTGCTCAGTCCTATATCTTGACGTGTTTCCCTTATGTTTTCTTTGAGGAATTTTATAGTTTCAGGTCCTATATTTGTCTTAGTACACTTTGAATTGATTTTGGTATATGATGAGAGGTTCAGGTTCAGTCATTCTTCTGCATATTAATGTCCAGTTTTCCCAGCACCATTTTTTGAAAAGTCAGTCTTTTCCCCAATGTACGTTCTTGCTGCCTTTGTCAAAGATCAGTTGGCTGTAGGTATGTGGGTTGATTTCTAAGTTCTCTATTCTGCTGCATTGGTGTGATTGTCTCAAAGCTATAGTAATAAAAATTATATTTAAATCCAGTATATAAAGAGTGAACATATTTTAAAAATTAAAAAATTAAAAATTTAATTGTGTCTTGCTTTGAAAGACAGAATCTCAGCTAAAGATTTATGTAGCTAATTTTATCAGTAAGAAAGCAGGTAACACGCTCACTGGTTTCACATCTTGCACACAAAAAAGTTAAATAGGAGTAGTCTTCTAGTTGGCATACCAGTCAAAAACTGAAATTAAGGTCTTTTGGTTTGTGTTAAGAAAATTTATCAAGATTCTAAGTTTTGCAATGTTTATTAAAAATTTACAATAAATCAGTTCAACTCAAAGTCACAATGAACATTGTTTGGCCTTCCACCATTGTCTCAGCTTTAGTGTTGAACAAAGCCCCTGAAANAAAAATTTAATTGTGTCTTGCTTTGAAAGACAGAATCTCAGCTAAAGATTTATGTAGCTAACTTTTATCAGTAAGAAAGCAGGTATCACTCTCACTGGTTTCACATCTTGCACACAAAAAAGTTAAATAAGAGTAGTCTTCTAGTTGGCATACCAATCAAAAACTGAAATTAATGTCTTTTGGTTTGTGTTAAGAAAATTTATCAAGATCCTAAGTTTTGCAATGTTTATTAAAAATTTACAATAAATCAGTTCAACTCAAAGTCACGATGAACATTGTTTGGCCTTCCACCATTGTCTCAGCTTTAGTGTTGAACAAAGCCCCTGAAATAAAGGTAGACAGTGGTATTCAGAACCACTTGTAAACAGCCTTTTAGAAATACCCTTTGTCCTGCCGTGTTTCATTTCATGTCTGTACCTTAGTCGTCACTGTATCTATTCTAACTGAATGGTTCTTACAATGATGAAACAGAACACAAGTTAAAAGTAAGAAGGTCCTTGACTGTGGACACTTCTGTTTGCAGAGAATGGAAGACAAACTGAGATGATCAATATTGTAGTCTCAAGTGCATTGCACCTGTATACAGTATAATGCTGCTAACTGGTCTATAGAAGTATCATTCTAAGTGCTGAGTAATAGGAAGAACATGTCTATCATCAGTGATGAGTTGGAATTGACACTGTGCAGGGTGCTATCCAAAGCCACAGTACCTTCATTATTATATAACTGTAGGTTATGATTTTATTTTAGAATAGGGACTCTGCCTTTTTACCAGCTTTGGAAAGAAACTGACAAACAATGTGAAAGAGAGAATGGAAGACAAACTGAGATGATCAATATTGTAGTCTCAAGTGCATTGCACCTGTATACAGTATAATGCTGCTAACTGGTCTATAGAAGTATCATTCTAAGTGCTGAGTAATAGGAAGAACATGTCTATCATCAGTGATGAGTTGGAATTGACACTGTGCAGGGTGCTATCCAAAACCACAGTACCTTCATTATTATATAACTGTAAGTTATGATTTTATTTTAGAATAGGGACTCTGCCTTTTTACCAGCTTTGGAAAGAAACTGACAAACAATGTGAAAATGAACATTTAATAAACACTCCTTCCTATACCTGCACACAGGGCTGGGTAATAAATGCTGTTGTCTAACTTGATAATGATCATGCCTGGCACAGTGGAGAGACAATTAATAAATGTTCTCTGATTGATGATGAGACAAGCAGTAAAAGCATGGATTTTTCTTCTTTATCAATTTTCCTCAAATACTTCTGAACAAAGGAAAAATGTGCTCCAACCACAGAAGGTACTTAAGACTCTAGAATGCTTCTTATCACTTATGAATTTCATCTTGATAACAGACATTTATATATTGTTTATTAGATGCCACGCACTGTTTAAGTTCCATATGCATGCTAAATTGTTTATAACTTGAGTTACACATTAACTCAGAGTCATCATAATAATGATAACAATGATGATGTACTATTATAATTTCTGTTTTTATAGGTGAAGAACAGAAAGCACAGAGAGGTAAGCATTTTGTTCAAGATCACAGAGCTAGTAAGTGTCAAAGCCAGAATTTGAACCTAGATAGCTCAGTACCTGAATGCAAGTACTTAAATACTTCACTATATATCATTTAGTGTTTCTCTAACATTCTCAACACATGACTTGTCTTCTGTCACTGATAACAGAATACCTGAAATTAGGAAATTTATAGAGAAAAAATTTTATTTTATTTTTTGACTGTTTTGGAGGTCATAAAGTCTCAGGTCTAGGGAGCACATCTGATGAGGGCTTTCTTCTTGATGAGAACTCTCTACAGAGTCCTATGGTGATGCAGGGAGTCACATGGTGAGAATAAGAAGAGTATTTTTCTATGCCCACCTTATAAAACTACCACTTCACACCCATAATAACCCATTAATCCATTACCCAATTCATAAATTGATTTATGCAGGAGGGCAGGGCCCTTACAATCCAATCCACATTTCTGCTTGGTATTGCTCTAGTGATGGCTCTCTGAAGTAACTTTCCTCCTGCAACAAATCTCTTCCTGGGCCCCCAGGCTTTTCCAGAAATCCTTTGAAATCTGGGTGAAGGCTGCTATGCTTCCACAGATCTTGCATTTTGTGAGCTCAAATACTTACACTATGTGAATGCTGCCCAGTTTTCCAGTTTGTATCTTTGAGATAGTGGGTCTAGCAGCATCTGGGGCCAACTAGGTATAGCTGCTTGAAATCTGGGTGAAGGCTGCTATGCTTCCACAGATCTTGCATTTTGTGAGCTCAAATACTAACACTATGTGAATGCTGCCCAGTTTTCCAGTTTGTATCTTTGAGATAGTGGGTCTAGCAGCATCTGGGGCCAACTAGGTATAGCTGCGACAGCCAAGAAGTGCTATGCTGGAATGCAGGGGGCAGCTTCCCAAGGTGGCCCTGAGCAGTGAGTCCCATGGAAGGCGACCCAGGCATGTTCCTTAAAACCATTCTGTCTCCCTATGTGACTGGGCCTGTGATGGGAGGAGTGGACTCAAAGATCTCTGAAATGCTTTCAAGGTCTTTCTTCATTCTCTTGATTATCTCTTCTCTCTGTACTAATCTTCTTAGCAAAGGATTGCTGTGCTACACATTTGATTTCCTCTCACGAACACAATCTTTCACTCTATGTAGCCAGGCTGAGAGTTTTCCAAAGTTTTATCCCCTGCTTTCTTTTTAATTATAAATTTTGCCTTATGTCATGCCTTTGCTGCCATAATTAAGTGAAGGCTGTTAGATGTAGCCACACAGCTGCCTCAATGATTTGCTGCTTAAAAATTTCTTCCACCAAATGCCCTCATTCATTCAGTCTTAAGTTCTACATTCTATAAAACCTCTGGGCATGGACACAGTCCAGCAAAGCTTTTTGCCAACTTATAACAAGGGCAACCTTTGCTTCATTTTCCAATAAGCTCCTCCTCAATTTCATTTGATGAACTGTTTATATTTCTATCAGAATTCTGGTCATCAATTTTAGAAACTTAACCAGTTTCTAAAATTTTAAAAACTTATTCTGGTCTTCTTGTCTTTTAAGCCATCACCAGAATCTAAGCTTTTTTTAGCCCACTCTTCCAAATTCTTCAGTCTTTTCCCATTATGCAGATCCAAAGCCACTTCCACATTTTCAGATATTCATTATCAGCAACAGCCACACTTCTTGGGAACAATTTTCAGTATTAGTCAGTTATTTGTTGCTTAGAATATCCAGAACTGGATAACTTATTAAGAAATAAAATTATTTATTACAGTTTTGTAGGCTCGAAGTCCAAGGTCCAGGGAACACATCTTATGAAGGTCTTCTCGATGGGAACTTTTGACAGAGTCTCACGATGACACAGGCAATCAAATGACAAGACTAGCAAGAGCATTTTCATGTGCCCTTCTTATAAAGCTACCACTCCAAACCCATGATAACCCATTAATCTATTCATCCATTAATGGATTAATCCATTCATGAGGGCAGAACCTTCATGATCAAATTACCTCCTAAAATCCCTACTTTGTGTCTGTGTCTGTGTGTTTTTCTGGTACAGGATCCAAACCCCTGACCTTGGTGTTATAACACCATAGAAAAGCCCCATGTTTTAATACTGTCACATTGGGAATCAATCTTCCACATCAGCTTTGGAGGGAACAAACATTCAGGCTACATCATGGTGTCACACTATAAACCCAGATATCTTAATTAGCTCTACAGAAACATATCTCTTAGATAGTTATTCAATTTAAAATCCCATTTTTGCCAAATTTCATTATTGGTAAAGATTACTCCATCAAAAAATGCCTTTTCTCCTCGATTCCTACCCCATCCATCTTATAGACTATGCCCAATACTTTTTAAATAGAAGAGATGCATTCCCAGTTATATTTCTACTATTCAGAAAATCAACAGGCATCAATTTCCAATTACAAATTGTACAATTTGTGCTACATTGTACTAACAATGTGTGGATGTAAATTCACTTTGGAATTCCAACATAAAAAGTTCATTGTGAGCAGCTTTTCACTTATAGAACACTTTAAGTTTCCTCAGTAAAAACATCTTTTAACAATGTAAGGATAAAGATGATCACAGATTTATTTAATATTAATTAGGCCATAAAATATTCATCAAGCTTGTAACTTTTACTTGACTATTTCTTGCTGAAAAAGTAATTTGGGAGTGAGGGCATCAGTCTTTTGTGAGAAGTGAAACATGATGTAGAGAAAGAAGTAGGACCAGGAGTCAGAGAAACCTCTGTTTGGGTTTTAAACACATTGGAGCCTCAGTTTACACATCTCAAAAAATGTGATGAATACCAATATCTCATAAATATAAGGTCTGGCTATGTATGATGTGCAAATAAGCAGTGTCCCTTGCCATGTATATTTAAAAGTCTGCTTCTTTGTTCCCAACACTTTTAGGCTTTTTATTTGTGTCTAAAACATGCTACTTTTCAATAAGATATTGGCTTTTAGATTTTGATCCTCTTCTCTTCTCTTAACTCATAGTTTTAAAATCATTTTCTATTAAGACAATTTATAAAATTAAGTCTCCAGACTGGATCTCTCCCATGAAATTTGCCTCATGTATTCAACTGTCTACTTGACTTCTCCAACTGGATATGTAACAAGAATCTCAAATTTAACTTCTCCAGTATTAAACTTCTGATTTAAACACTCAAAGCCAGCTCATTCTACAGTCTTTCCTATTACAATAAATAATATCTGCTACCTTCCAAAGCTCAATCCTAAAACCTAGGGATTATTCTTGAGTCCTCTTTCTCTCAACCTCATATCTTGTCATTAGCAAATTATATCTTTTCCTCTTTGTTTAAGAAATATTTGCCTGCTTTGAGGTCATGAAGACGTTCTGTTTTTTCTTGTAATAATTTTACTATTTTGTTTTTTCATTTTTAGATGTGAAATATTTTTTTTGTGCGTATCGTGAGATAGAACCAAACTACATTTTTTTTAGTTGAAACTTCTTGTAATAATTTTACTATTTTGTTTTTTCATTTTTAGATGTGAAATATTTTTTTTGTGCATATCGTGAGATAGAACCAAACTACATTTTTTTTAGTTGAAACAATTGATTGTACATATCTGTGGGGTACAGCACTGCATATCAATAACTGTGTGAAATATGTGATGCTCAAATCAAGATAATTAGTATATTCAACCTTACACATCAAAATCACTTTTTGTAGCCCTCTACCCATTTCTCCCTAACCCCTCTCTCCCTCCCCTTTCCTACCTCTGTTTTGGCCTCAGTTCTATTCTCTCCATTTGAAAGTTCAACTAATTATTATATTGTTGTATCTGTCTTTTTTTGCTTGTTTTCTTTTCTCCCATACTTATGAGGATGGTATTTCTCTTTCTGTGCCAAGCTTATTTCACTTA
Source organism: Galeopterus variegatus (assembly GCF_000696425.1). Classification (NCBI taxonomy): domain Eukaryota; kingdom Metazoa; phylum Chordata; class Mammalia; order Dermoptera; family Cynocephalidae; genus Galeopterus; species Galeopterus variegatus. The sequence continues at coordinate 96,225 of NW_007728022.1, read as the reverse complement.
TGACAATTTTCTCTAAGTTTATCTATATTGCTTCAAATGGCAGCATTTCATTCCCTTTTATGGCATAGTCATATCTCACATATTTATACCACATATTCCTTATCCAGTCATTTATCAATGGACATTTAGGTTAGTTCCAACTCTTGGCTATTTGTAAATGGAGATGTGCAGGTATCCCTTAAACATGATGATTTCTTCCCTCCCCTTTCCTACCTCTGTTTTGGCCTCAGTTCTATTCTCTCCATTTGAAAGTTCAACAAATTATTATATTGTTGTATCTGTCTTTTTTTGCTTGTTTTCTTTTCTCCCATACTTATGAGGATGGTATTTCTCTTTCTGTGCCAAGCTTATTTCACTTATGACAATTTTCTCTAAGTTTATCTATATTGCTTCAAATGGCAGCATTTCATTCCCTTTTATGGCATAGTCATATCTCACATATTTATACCACATATTCCTTATCCAGTCATTTATCAATGGACGTTTAGGTTAGTTCCAACTCTTGGCTATTTGTAAATGGAGATGTGCAGGTATCCCTTAAACATGATGATTTCCATTACCTTGGGTATATACTCAGCATTGGGGTTGCTGGATCATATGGCAGTTCTATCTGGAANGCATAGTCATATCTCACATATTTATACCACATATTCCTTATCCAGTCATTTATCAATGGACGTTTAGGTTAGTTCCAACTCTTGGCTATTTGTAAATGGAGATGTGCAGGTATCCCTTAAACATGATGATTTCCATTACCTTGGGTATATACTCAGCATTGGGGTTGCTGGATCATATGGCAGTTCTATCTGGAATTGTTTGAGGACTGGATGGTTTTCCATAATGGCTGCACTAATTTACTATCCCACCAACAGTGTAGGAGAATTCCCCTTTTTCTCCATCCTTGCCAGTCTTTTTTATTCTCTGTCTTTTACATACCAGCCCATCTAAGTGGCATGAGATGATATCTCAATGTAGTTTTGATTTGCATTTCCCTGATGCTTCATGATGTAGAGCATTTTTTCATATGTCTGTTGGCCATTTGTGTATCTTCCCTTGAGAAATGCCTATTCAGTTCCATTGCCCATTTTTTTAAATTGGGTTACTTGTTTTTTTACTTGTTTTTTTAGTTTTAGTGAAGTTTTTTGAGTTCCTTTTATATTCTGAATATTAATCCCTTGTCAGATACAGTGCAGGGTCCTGATGCCTGCAATCAACTCTCAAAGGCTGAGCGAAAAAAACCTCATATACATAATATGTATCATTAATATAGAAAGAAGTAAAGTAAGTAAATATAGCTAAGTGTTAACAATTAATGGGTGTAGATGAAAAGCATAGAGCTCTTCTCTGTAATATTTTGACAACTTTTCCACAGATTCAGACAACCTGAACAAAATAAAAAGTTGAAAAGAAAAAAAAAAAAAGAAAAAAGAGAAACCTAATCTGTAGTTTTGGTGTGTGATTATCAATAATCTAAGCCTCTGACATAACCTATGGCATATAGTAAGCAGGATAGTGATGTGATGATGATGATGGTGATGGTGATGGAGATGATACTATATTGAGCCAAGCCAATCTGCTTGACACAGTACCTGTATGAGCTACATATTTTTCTGGGTGCTGAAAATGTGGGAATACAAAAAATAGACATATTTCCAGCCCTAGCAGAATTCACTGCTAAATTGAACAAAGCTTCATAAGATTAGTTAATGAAAGCTAGTGATTACCGAGTGAGACTTTAGGAGAATGGACATTTGAACAAGAATTTTGTAGGAGAAAACAGGAATGATTTCCAGTAACTTTTTATTATTTATCACAGTCTATTTATGGCTTATACAAATACTTGTGGGACTGAAGTAAATTTAAACTCTAATCTTAAAGAATATTTGTCCCTTTTGAGTTTTAATGTGTCTTTATGTATGCATTTATCCAGTTAATATGAGGACAAAAATGTATAATAAATATTAGAGATAATTTAGGGAAAGCAAGCCATTTCCAGAAAACAGCGAAATAAATCCCTATTTATATATCCAGGCAGAAAACAGAGAAGTAAAATTTAATGCTAACTTTAGTTGATGTAATATGCCATATAATTTTACTACATTTTAAAAATCTATTTTGAATTAAAATTAGTTTTATTAATAATTTTTTAAAACATGAAGCAACATTTACCATCAATGTTATATTTTTAAAGATTAGATTTATTCAAGTAGTACCTTAAATCTCTGATTATATATCTTGAACACTTTTTTTTTACTGGTTAATTTTGTTTTATTTTTTTATTGAATCATAATTTATTATACATATTTTGGGAGTTCAATGCTGACATATGTTGATCAAATCAATACTACTAGTATGTATATTGTTACAGATTGTACTTATTCTTTACACCCCTTGTCCAATCTCTCTCCCCACTCCCACCACTGATAACCCGAGATTTCTTCTCTCCCTCTGAAAGAGTAATGGTTACTCTGTTGATTTCACGCCTAGGTGATCTGGTCCAAAGCTGAGAGGTGGGTTCAGGTCCCCCAATATTAACATAGAGCAGCTGCTGCTTCTGTCACTTTGGAATGGGCTTTGTGGAGGGAGACATCTTATTTTCTTTGGTCTCTGCTGGTGAATCTCCTTGTGTCAATGCACTCCAGTGGCTGATGGACTGTCTGCATGGTGGTTGTGATGTCTAGCCACTTTTGTGGCAGCCGTGGTTACTGTGGTGGGCTACCCACATGGAGGTGATGTTTCTGGCATGCTCCTTGGTGCTGGTGTTGTGCTTGGTTGTGGGGGGTGTTTGGTTCCCAGCTCTATGCCCCAGGACTCCATGTGGGCCCCAAGGCATTGGTAGTGTGCCTGGTTGTAGGCGGGGGTGTCTGGTCCCCAGCTCCAAGCCTCAGGTCCCCTGGCAGGCCCTGAGGTGCTGGCAATGTGCCTGGGCTGGAACTAATTTTTTGTCCTTTGCTTACTTCTAAAATGGGGGAACTTCCTGTGGGAACGAGTACTTGAGATGTGTAGTTGAGCAAAATTGCTGCTTTGCTGCTGTTCCCCTAGGGAAGGCTTTTTGTGCAGCTCAGAGTTTAATGGTTGACCTTATTGGTACTTCCAGCTCTCCAGAGACTGGGTGCACTTGGGTTGTACAGAAGCTCTGATCTGGGCCTGAGTTTTTTCATCAAACTGCACCCCATGCAATTCTGCATTCCCAACCTGTCTCCTCTGAGTGATCCTGCACTTATTGAGGGACAGATCGGCTGTCCTTCCTGTGTCCAGTGTTCTCCTAGTGGGCCTGTCTCTCCCACTACCTGTGCTCTGAACACTTTCCATGGGACTGGCCCTGCTCTGGTCCCTTGTGATGGCTCACTGGCCTCTGAATGGCTCCCCTTTTTCAGCTGTTCTGGCTCCTTGCTCCTGCATGCATCCATAGGAACCCTATTAGTGGTCTTGCTGTCCCAGGGGCCACCAAGGCACCCTTCTCTACTGCTGCCTCCAAGTAACTCCATCTAAAGGGCACAGCTGTGGCTTCTGCTGGCTCCTGCTCCATGCACTCAGCAACTCCAGCCTTAAAGTGGCTATGGCCCGAAACACTCCAAGCAGTTTTTTCTTTCTCTCATCGTGGCTTCTCCCACCTTCATGAACTCTGTAGGTCTCTCTTCCTCTTCCCTTGAGCTCCAGTGGACCCAGCGTGGCTGATGTTACATTTTTATAGTTGTAAATTGGTTGATTTGTGGGAGAGAGTGACACTGGGGACCATCTATTCCACCATCTGGACCAGAACTCCCCCCATAACTTGAGTGCTTTTTATGTTTTGTTTATAAAAATTTTTTTCTTTGATCCATTAACTCTATATTCCATATCTAGAAAAAAATCTCATAAAAATTTCTTTGTATGAAGGAAAAGTTTTATAATATTTAGATCTATTAGGGGGAAAATGATTTCCTAGGATTGAAGCTATAAGAATAATGGAAAAAACACATATAGTTTTTTCATCTCCCTTCGTGTGTAAAGTTAATTTTGAAACTGGCAAGATATTCAGTCTAAAATCATTAAATGTATTTCCAAAATCCTATACCAAACCCAGATATACTACTTATTATATGGTGGCTTTATAAAAAAAGAATATAAAGGGAGATTCATTCTTTTACTAGAATCAAATCGTTGGATAACTGTCTTCATTGGTGACTTAAGTGTGATTCTTCCTGAAGGAGACAGAGGAACTCAATCACCTCTTGGCATCTTTTTCAGCAATGTAATTCTAGGAAAACTTACAAAACATAAAAAGTAAGCATAATCTTTATGCGATAACCAGAATTTATAACTGAAAGGAATTTTAGAAAGCTAGTTCAGGGGTCAGCAAACTGTTGCCCACTCCCTGTTTTTGTAAATACAATTTTATTGTAACATGGCCATTTTTATGTTCATCCATTCATTTGCTTAAACACTGTTTATGGCTGCTTTTGTTCTATAATGACAGAGTTGAGTAGTTGCAACTGGGACAATTTTGTCCACAAAGCAAAAAATATTATATTACTATCTAGCCCTTTGCAGAGCTGTCAACCTCTGATCTAATTCATCCGCCTCATTTTACAGACTGAAGTTGAACTCTTGAGAAATAATTTGTCCATGATTCCATAGACAGTAAAAAATGGAATAAGATATAGGTCTTCTGCTTCCAGATTCATTGAAGATCTCATTACTTCATCCTGCTACTCATAATGCAAATAATGTGTTTGATATGATGAAATAATTTCTTTGTAAGTAGAATTTTCCATGCAGGTAGCTGTATTCCTTTGTCCACCTTTTTTTTTTTTTTCCTTGAAACTCAGAAAAACTTTAAGACAAGTAACCAAAACAACACTACCTTCTGGTCCTTAAGTTGTCAGTGTTTCTACATTAGAAAAACAAAAGTGACTGGAACACATGACATATATTATTGGATTTCTGCTGTCAGTAAAGTTTTTCCTTTTCTTAATCAGTTCCTTCTTTTTTTTTTTTTTTTTTTTGCCCACTGCTGCTGCCCAAGTAGTACAGTATGTGAGGACATCCTTAGTAGAATGCCTGTCAGTATCTTCAGGAAATGGGCAGATGGTTGGTGCCCAAAGACAGAGGTAGAGATGAGTGTGGTCTTGGGATCAGGCATAGAGTTGATGGCAGGCAGGACATCTTGTATGAAATTTACAATGATGTTTTACTCCACAACCTCTGCATGTTTATAATGTACTATATTTGAGAGCAAATGCACATATGGAATGTTGCAAAATCTTTTCACTTCAAATGCATGAGATGGGTATGTTCACTGTCTTGACTGTGGTGATGGTTTTACAGGGGTGTACTCATATGTCAAAGCTTACCAAATTTTATACTTTAAATATAAACAGTTTATTGTACATCAATTATTCCTCAATTAAAAAAGAAAAGAATACACAGAAAAACAAAAACAATGGGATTATTGCTTTATTTTTTTTTTAGCAAGAGAAGAAAAGAAAATATAAGCTAGTCATTCCAGGAACATTCTTGTACTGAGATCAAGCTTGTTTGTGACAGGTCACAAATAAGAAACACTATGAAGAAAAAGTATGAATTTTCCTGTTGGATTAAATCTTTGTTTATTCTTACAGCTTAACTCAAAATAAAGAAAGTGACCTTTATTTCATATTTTGTAGTGATATTTTGTTGCATATGCTTAAGTCAGATGCAGAAACAAATTAGTAAAATAAATACAGTTGATATGCAGTATATGTAATCATCTGAAATTGTTATACTAATGGTTTTAATTTAACACAGAAAATTTCAGTTCCAAAAGGTACGTATTAAGACAAATTCCATGAAAGTAAAAACAATAGAGAGAGAAAGAATAACAAGATACCATGGATCTAGAGTATATTTTTTTTCCAGTTTAAAGTTAAATAAAATTATTTTCTTTCAAGAATCTAAATTCTGCTTTAATTAGAATATCAAAAAAATTGGCTTATAATAATTTTCTTAGCCTCACAAAAATTCTAGAATTCATATACTTTATGTTTCTAAAATAATGAAGAGTCACCTGGAAAAGGAAATAACATTTATTTAGTTAGGCTGCTTGTTGTATGCCTAGTGAAAATACCTAAGCTTTATTGGCATTAGCCTTATTTGCCAACTTCTTCCTTTCTATATGTATTTGCTCTCAGGATATTCGTGTTGACTTCTAAGAAGTGCAAGCTGCTCTCTTAAAAACCATCTTTTACAGCCCACAATCGCTGTCTGATAAAACAGTAAGATAACAAAAGATTTTACAAAATGTAATTCTTCAACATGCACAATAAATGAAAAGAATAATTTTTATTTCATACAACTCTAATTACCATATAGTCAAAGAAAAAGGATGATCATATCATTGAAATTACAAACTATGTGTAAGTCCCATGCAAAGCTGCACTTTCATTCATAATAACTTTATGGTTCATTAACTCTGTTGTGTGTACATGAATTACATCATCTTGCTGTTCATACATTTTAAACTACAGATAGATTGATCATTTTATATTTCTAAATAATTAGTTTTTTAAATTATGACATGAATGATTCAGTATTTCTTGGTATAAATTTATTTATTAACTAGAATTAGTTTCTTCTCAGTCATATGAAGAGCTAAGAAAAAAATTCTTAAACGGAAGTTATTCAAATAATATTGTAATTATAAAAATCACACAATTATTAAATATCCAATAATTATAGCCACTGGGAAGCAATATACATTTCTTTTTATCTTCTTTTCTGTTTTAAAATGTGGAATAATATTTTATGTATACATTCACGGAGAAATTTTACACTTTTATCATGTCAGCTATTTCCCTAGAATTTGAGCTGGAGAGATCACAAAATTCTCTACTTTGAAATGTAATCAACATTAGGTTGGCTTGAGGTGTATTTAAATGTTTAAACAAACATGGCTGGGTGTGTGTTGGGGGGATGAAGAGTTTTGTTTGCTTTGATTTTATTGTAAAATAAATGATAGAATATTATAAGCCATACAGGAGATAATAGAGTGAAAAATTCATGTTTCCCTCTGCCCCTCTTCACCCAATCTTTTTCTCCAGAAGTAACCAGTTAAAAATTTTTTGTTTATTGTTTGGGTTATTTTCTATGCATATACATATGGGTTTTGAAGTGTCAAGTCCTGTAGAGAAGAACAGGTGACAGCCAAGGATCAAAGTAGAATATTTCAGATAAACAGCGGAGAGCATTTAATTCAAAAAGCACATTTACTAGACAAGTATTGTGTGCAAACTACTGTGATAAATTTTACAGAAGACACAGGAGGGTACAAGTATGAAAGAGTCACACTGGTTCTGCCTTCAATTAGTGTGTTTTTGAAATGTACAAAGACAAATACCACTATTTCAAAACAACTCAGAGTGTTATTCAGTACAACAGAACGTGTTATGGAAGGAAAAAGGGAGAGGAATTAATTCTACATTGACACATTTTTTTGAGCTCATCATATAGTCATGGCAAACTAACACTGCATAACATAATTAGATAAGAGAAATTGTGTGGCATGGCTCAGTTTCAGAGTGCATGAGTGGGCATGG
>NW_007728022.1:86173-88226 GCF_000696425.1 Galeopterus variegatus | reverse complement strand
ATGAAAGAGTCACACTGGTTCTGCCTTCAATTAGTGTGTTTTTGAAATGTACAAAGACAAACACCACTATTTCAAAACAACTCAGAGTGTTATTCAGTACAACAGAACGTGTTATGGAAGGAAAAAGGGAGAGGAATTAATTCTACCTTGACACATTTTTTTGAGCTCATCATATAGTCATGGCAAACTAACACTGCATAATATAATTAGATAAGAGAAATTGTGTGGCATGGCTCAGTTTCAGAGTGCATGAGTGGGCATGGAAACTAATATGGTAGGAAAAATAGCTGGGGTCACATTATACATTTTATAGGGTAAACAAAGTGGTGACATTAATGGTTATTTGAGAATAGTCTATCAATATCCGATGTGTATTTTATAAATACATCCCATAGAAAGAAGAATGGATCAGAGATAGAAAAGATTAAGCTGAGTAAAACAGGAACTTACTGTGATACTCCAGACAAGGGTCCATCAGAAAGGGAGCCATAAGAGGAATAAACTGAGAGACATTTCAAAAGAGAAGGACTGAAATGAATATGGGATGTGAACACTGAAATTTGGGCTAGGAAGCAGAAGGACACTTGAGGAAGCTGCATTATTGCTCGCTTGAGTGATTGTGTGGATGTTGAAGTTATTAATTAAGAAAGAGAATATAGAAGCAGCTGATGCAGAGTAGGAAGAATAATGAACTTGGCCTTGAAGGTACTGAATTTGAATTGTCTGTAGGAGTCTTGCAAGAATCATCTCAGAAGCAATCTGTAGGACGTTTAAGTTAATTGAATGGGCAGAACTCAGGGCCGTAAATGTGGAGACCATTTGCTTATAGTTGATATCACCCAGCAAGATATTTTAAATTGAAAAGAAGTCTTAGAGGTAAACACATCCACCTCACCGAAAACGCTCAAGAGGAAGGGAGCAAAACAGATTGTGAACATACACCCAGGCCTCCTACAGCTCACACCTTCTCAGCATGGCTTCTGCTCCGGGATAGCTGTAAAACCTTCTCTTGATATTCTTCCCTGGGCTGTGGCAATTTCTCTACCTGGCCCACTTGCAGGTAACCAGCAGCCACTCTTTCACTTGCATTCTCTTTCAGACACACTGAGAATGGATCTTGTTAGTTTCTCTTTTACCTTTCTATTCCTCAGAGTTAGAATTTATTTTGAGTTTAAAATAATTTTTACTGCTAAATACTACATGAAAAAAAGGAGAAAGGAATTTTTAAAAAATATGAACAATAAAGAAGTTACCAGAATTAAAAGAAATCATTTTGCCTTACTATTCATCTTTAAAATACAAGGGAAATGAAACTCATGGTTTTTAGCTACCTTCACTGATTTACTTTTTATAAGAAGTGTTTTTCTTCTTTGCACAGCCTTTTCTAAAACTTCAATTATCTTTTTATTTCAGAGGCGGTTCCCCTGAATCTTTCCCAAATCCTTTTAGCAGATGCTTCCCTAGCCATTACACTGGAAAGCCCCCAAATAAGTCTCAATGTCGGGCAACTGGACTCACCAGTAAGACTCATTTATATCTCAGAAATTATCACGAAATCAATGTTTTGTTGCTAATGTAAGAAAATATGCCTTATGTTATTCCTGATGTAAATCAGGCTAATAGACACAGAGTACCACATGGAATATCAGATATTTTTTCTATTCTTCACGTTACATTTCAGTGTCAACAACGATAAACATTCACTGGCTGCCTCCTGAGCAGAACACTGGGAAATAGAAGAAAGTGCCAGTTATGTTTTTGTTTCTCAAAAAGCTTACTAAAGAATAGCTACGTAACCAGAGAAGAGATAACCTAGGAAAATGGAATTCTTTATATAACAAGTTAGCATATCCTAAATAAGACATAACAAAACTATGAAGAAAGGGAGAGATATTTAAATGAGTAATTGCTTTGCAATTTGGCAGAGGGGGAGGGGAGGATCAATTTACCTCACACCATAAACCAGAATAGCTCTATTTAAAATGTTTTAAAAATGCACAAATACATATATATATATGTATACATAATATATATATATATGTATACATAAATA
>NW_007728022.1:83062-85881 GCF_000696425.1 Galeopterus variegatus | reverse complement strand
TATATATATATTTTTTTTTTTTTCCAGATCGCAAAGGTTTTCTTTCTTAAACTAGTAAAAACATCAGTAGATCTTAGGATAATGGCAAACAAGAGATTTTTATATCTAAAATCATGCAAATTAGAAAAAGAAGGTAAAAATCTGCTAGTTTAATGATAAAAAAGTTATGAATATGCAATCCACAAAAGAGCACAATTTCACTAAATATTGGCAATAAAATGTGGGAAAATGTGAAAACTTGATAAATATGAAAAATTTTACATTAAAACAGTGGAGTTGCATTGCTTTCACATATTGTTGGTGATAGCCTAATGTTTGCAACCATTTTGGAAAGCAATCTGGTAACGTGAGCTAAAAGTCTTTACACTTTAAATCAGTAATTCTAGTTCAGAAAAGCTAAAACGTATTCTCAGGAAAAATCAAATTGCAAATTCTGATTAATTCACTTAAGGCATCATGCATTTAAAATTATAATACAAGACTGTAGAAATAGGGTAAAATATTCATAGTTACACGTGGAAAATTCTGAAATAAATTTAAATATACAATGTAATTGGTATTAGGTAAAATTTATGTGTTCATTTGGAGTACTATATGTAAAATGTACAAAAGTGTCTGGTAGTAGTATTTTGAAAGAGTGATTAGTTGGTCAGTTAGCTTAGTTGGTTAGAGCTCGGTGTTATAACACAAAGGTCAAGAGTTCGGAGCCCCATTCCATCTAGCTGCCAAAAAAAAAAAAAAAAAAAAAAGAAGAAAGAAAGAAAGGAAGAGTGACTGGAGCTGAGTATTTTTTTTAGTTATTCATATTTTGTTACAGCTTATATGTTGTTTTTAAAATTTAAGAAAAAAGTACTTCTTATTCTAGCTGACCTCAGGTCATTGGTTTTCTTTAGCTCTTGCTTCCCTACTTTATAATTCTTAGGTTCTCTAACTTGTCTTTTAACTTTTTTCCAGCAGTAATTTATCTAAAATATATTAAGTATCCAAGGATATTGTGTGAAATTATTGCTGCAGTAATGCTGCTGATCAAATCACACCAATCTCAGTGGCCTACAATAGCAAACATTGATTTTTTTTTTCTTTTTTCTCTCTGAGGTCTGCAGTCCAACTGGGGCAACTCTGATTTAGGATGCAGTTTGCTAGGGCTTGACTCTGGGGTATTGGCTTTTGTCTCATTTGGGGGTCAAGGCTGAAGGGAAGTAGCTATTGAAGAATGCTCTTCTCATATATTTCTTCTAAAATTGTATTAGGTGAAGGAAGTTATGGGACTAAACCCAACATTAATGGTAAAGAGAGATATACCTCACCTACTCTGTGGTTCTGCAAATCACATGGTGGAAGGAAGGAGTGCAGAATTAACAATAATCCAGTCTACCACAGAGAAGTTAATTTTCATCTCTACATTTCAGAATCTCTATCTGTAAGTAAAAAATGTTTGGTGATATAATCTCATCAAGTTATTTATTCGGTCTAAGCCTCAATTTCCTCATTAAGTATGGATGATAGTAGTATTTGTTTCATGGAATGTTGTGGGACTAAATTAGATAATCCTTGTAAAGCGCTTAACAAAATACTCAACACATGTTTTCTATTACTAATCTTAGAGTCTCATCCACTTGTGTGAGACATTTATGACATTTTATAGTCTACAATAAGCTATAGTATAAATAAAAAATGGGTAGGTGACAAAAAAGATCTTTCTCCATTTTGCTTCAAATTCCCAATTGAGTGTCCAAAGGCCAATGATTCCATTTTAGGACTCTATGGCATTTGCAGTACTGTATACCTTGAGAGCTTATGTGTAAATTCTGAGGGTCAGCCAGGTCTTCCTTGGTTTCCATGACTCTTGTACATGTTGAGTAAGACCTACAATTCTTAGTTTTCAAGTAGGCCTAACTACCTTTAAGAAACTTCAGTCACCAAAGAGATTCAAAATAGAGAGTCTACACCTGGACCACCCAGATCTTGGGATTGTCACCACTTTGTTGTGTTCAAATTTTTTCTTATCTCTTTGCTTTTTTTGACCTAAAAATAGTATTGCCATCAAAATATAAACCCTAAAAAAATAAGCTCTATAAATATTAATAATAGAAAAATTTAAATTATCAATAATTTTAAATTTCCAGAACATTATGAATACATCATTTTAATTAATGCTCATCATTTTAGCAAGAATACTGAGATAATTTCTCTTTTCTACTTGCCTTTTGTGAAAACGTTGTGATGATAAATATGTAAAAAAATTAAGTATTTTATTATGTGATATCACATGCTGTTATTTTTGCTCTGAGTAGATCAGTATTAGCTTCTGTTGAAGTTAGTTACGCAGTTGCCATATATTAGGTATCATTGATATTTATATTTAAAGCATTTATTAGAAACTAGTAGCATAAATCTTAAGGTAGAAAGAAGAGAAAGAAAATGAAAGAAAGAAAGAAGAGAGAGAAGAAAGGAGGGAGGGAGAAAGAGGAAGGAAAGAAGGAAAGGAGGGGGAAAAAAGAGAGATGAGGGAAAGAGGGAAATAATTTGCCAAAAGGCAGTGTGCTTAAAGCTAATGTAGCAAGGATGTTGGACTTTGCATTATTTTGAATTTAGTATTATCTTTTTTAGTTTTCTTTATATTTTTATGTGTTCAATTGTAAACATCCATCAAATTCCATTTTCCTAAGTCATCAAAGAATTGGAAAAAAGAGTTTATCACAGATCCAGTTCTCTTTTGTTCAGCTGAAACTCTGAGGTTAAACACATGAGTCTTTGGAAACGTGAAAGAATATGTTAATTTATCACATGTGGCTAAGAAAATATTATTTACTATTTTT
>NW_007728022.1:80845-81616 GCF_000696425.1 Galeopterus variegatus | reverse complement strand
CCCCGCACTAATTTCCAATGACCCTTTCTTAAATTCATTTTTTCTCCTTTTTTAAAAAAAACTTACCTCATAGTTTATGTGACGTTAACTTAATTAACTTAATTTAATTTAATTGACTTCCCTATACTTTGATTGATTTTGTTTTTCTAACCTAAAGATAATAGTGATAATAATACCTCCCTCATAAAGTTGTAGTGAGAATTAAATGAGATAATGTATGAAAAGTGTTCAGTATAACTCTACATTCTTAAAAAAAGATCAAAGAAAGGTGGCTACTGTTTATTTTCCTTGTTAACCCCTCTCAAGCCTTGGGCTTTAAAAGCAAAGTGATCTTATTTGATTATTTTCTCTTTTTTTTGCTCATCTCTGTTACTGCTCTCCTAAAGATGAGAGTCCTCCCAGACACCAGTGTTGAACTTCTGCTCTAGAATAAGTTGGCCATCTTTGAGGCTTACTTAACACCTCTTAGTCCAAAGATATAATTCGGCATACTACCCTAAGTTGAAAATAACTTTAAAATCTTACCCTAATACAAGCTGCCACCATTTCTCATCTGATGTCACAAAGCTTCCTAACAAATCTCCACACATCCAGTCATGCCCCATCCCATGATGCTCTACTTGAAACCTTTACTGAACATAAAATAAAATCCAAATCCCAGCTTCTTAATTTGACCTTCCTGATCTCCCATGATCTATCCTCTGCTTACCTTTCCAGTGTCATTTTGGTCACCTTCCCTGTCTCTTTATTTTCTCTATGAAGCTCAATTTT
>NW_007728022.1:78854-79232 GCF_000696425.1 Galeopterus variegatus | reverse complement strand
GAGCCCCTATACAGTGCATTATAAAATGGTTGGGGATCAATTAATATTTAATGAATGAGTACTTATTCTTCAGAGTGGTCTTGTTGTGCCTAGTCTAATCTCTCCATATGTCACTTCCTCCTCAAACTTCCCACTCCTACATCTTTGGACAGCACCCTGGGGAGGGGTTACTTAGGACTTCCACAGTGAAGACTGTTCTCTCTGAAGACTGTGTTTGGAAACTTTAGTCCTCTCTAAACTCAGAAAAGGGGAACAGAACTGAAGCTAAGCTGCTCAGATGCAGAGGGAGATAATGAGAACCCTGACAAGTCAATCATTTACTTCTTCACACACATATTAAAACAAAATATAATGCCAGTTAAAGGCTTTTTTTTTTTT
>NW_007728022.1:66720-77585 GCF_000696425.1 Galeopterus variegatus | reverse complement strand
GCTTCCCAAGCGGTGCACTATAGCAGTGCGCCACCGGGCCAGCCCCCAGTTAAAGGCTTTTGATACTATTACTTTAAGAAATTTACATAACCAAAGATATTTACTAGCAAATGAACATCTTGGACTTCTGAGTAGAATGCTAGGTAAGTTTGTATTTTTAAATTAAGAAACCAGTCTTAGATTTTTTTGCCACTAAATGTTATTAAGACTCAGTATGTAAGCTGTATTTTATATCGTCTGGTAGGAGAGGCCACTAATCCTACAAAGATTGCTTATCAGGTCCAGGGAGAAATTTTTTTTTTTTGTCCTTTTTGAGACTGGCCGCACCACGCTCAGCCAGTGAGCGCTATGAGTGCACTGGTCATCCCTATGTAGGATCCGAACCCACAGCAGGAGTGCTGCTGCGCTCCCAGCGCCGCACTCTCCCGAGTGCGCCACAGGCTCGGCCCAGGGAGAAAATATTTTAAAGGATGTACAATTCATACTCTTTCTTAAACAGAAATTTTACTATTTTATATTACATTTTCATATTACCCGCCATTTGGTGCTCCTGAGCCCTTTTGTAAAATAGAAGCCTACAGTAGTAAATGTTCTCATGAAATGAAATCAAGGATTATAAAAGCTGTGAAACTTTCATTAAATATGAAATCCTACATTCACTACCTTAGAATCCATGATTTTGATACTTGCTTTTCAAAATTTGTTGTCAGTATCAGCTATGTCCCCAAACTAACAAATTGCACCGAGCATTTAAGGCATTGACTTTTAATAAAATTAATACAATTGACACTCGAATAATGTAGGGGTCAGGGGTGCTAACCCCTGTCTCCCCATTTGAAAATCCCCACATAACTTTGACTCGATTGCATATTTTCCTCTAGGTCACAGCTGTGCAGCACTATGTGCCCCAAGCACGCATTCATGAAGTGTATTTATGACATACCTAATCAAAAATTTCCCAATATATTTATTGAAAAAAAATTGCATATAAATGGACTCTTGCAGTTCAAACTTGTGTTGTTCATGTGTTTGCTGTACAGTCAACTTATATTTCAAATGTATTACTATGTGTACCCAAACATAAAATGATCTCAAATGTAAGATAAATCCCATTTTGCCCCAAAATGTTTTCAATCAACTCAAAATACAGGCATACAAATGAAATGGTCAAATGTCAACTTACATTATTAATTATCTTAGTTACCCAGACATTCAAAATTATATACTCTGTTGCAGTGTCATCAGAACTTTCTGCAGTGATGGAAATGTTCTATATCTATTCTTTCTAATATGAAAGCAACTAACCACACGGTAGCTAGTGGGCACTTGAAATGTGGCTATTACAACTGAGAAATCGAATTTCTAAATTTATTTTATTTTAATTAATTTAATTTATATTGAATCATGTAGCTAGTGGCTATCAAATTGGACAACACAGGTCTAGAAAATTAAAGATTTTCTAGAACTGTTGCTCTTTTTTATTCTCATTCAAGCTCTTCACATGCAACTTTGACAACACTATTTTCATTATTATAACAATGATGTTAGATGTATTATTTAATTTTTTTCCTACAATACATAATTTTCACTTCTGTGTTGCTTTAAAATACAAATAAAATTTACAAAAATGCAACATGCATAGACCAAGAACATTGAATAAGAAAAGTGTGACCCAGAGTGTCTACAGCAAGATGTCAGAATAGGAAGTCCCCACTATCACTACTGCCCCCAGAAGTCCAAATAGCAACTATTCACAGATAAGAATAACACTCTGAATTCACAAGAACATTGGAGAGAAGCACAGAAATCATGCCCCTGATCTACAGAATCAAGAAATGCCACAACAGCTAAGAGGAACAGTCATCTTAGACCACACAACTCCCTCTGCCAAGCCAGCATGATATCACTCATGGAAAAGTCCCCTGAACTCACAGTTTTCTTTTTTTTTTTTTTTTTTTTTTTTTTTTTTTTTTTGAGACCCGCTGCCCTGCGCCCAGCCAGGGAGCCCTGTGAGCACACCGGTCATCCCTATATAGGATCCGAACCTGCGGCGGGAGCGCTGCTGCACTCGCAGCCCCCCCCCCCCCCCAAGCCAGCATGATATCACTCATGGAAAAGTCCCCCCAACCCCCCTTTTTTTTTTTTTTTGAGACCCGCTGCCCTGCGCCCAGCCAGGGAGCCCTGTGAGCACACCGGTCATCCCTATATAGGATCCGAACCTGCGGCGGGAGCGCTGCTGCACTCGCAGCCCCCCCCCCCCCCCAAGCCAGCATGATATCACTCATGGAAAAGTCCCCCCAACCCCCCTTTTTTTTTTTTTTTGAGACCCGCTGCCCTGCGCCCAGCCAGGGAGCCCTGTGAGCACACCGGTCATCCCTATATAGGATCCGAACCTGCGGCGGGAGCGCTGCTGCACTCGCAGCCCCGCACTCTCCCCAGTGCGCCACAGGCTCGGCCAGAACTCACAGTTTTCAAGATGGGAGAATGAAATTGGAGATCAAGTTTCATTCTTTTCACTCATCTGGGTATCTCTTCAGAAAACTCACTCCTGTCTTATCTGAGGGAAAACATTGGAAATACCAGTAGGGTTGAAACAGCTGGGTCAATTGGAGTCAAAGAGAGAAGCACAGACCGCAGCAACTGACCCGTGGATTTTGGTGGCTGGTCTGTGTTCTGACCAGTGGGGCACCACCCTGAGGAGGCTGGCCAGCACATCATAATTAAAATGTCAAAAATAAAAGACAAAAAATACTGAAAAGGAGCAAGAGAAAAGAAACATATCACATTTAATGGAATCCTGCTACAGCTTTCAGCAAATTTCTTAGCAGAAAGCCTGTAGGCCAGGAGACAGGGGAATAATATATTCAAAATGCTGAAGGAAAAAAAACAAACCTGCCAACCAAGAATACTACATACACAGCCATTATGAGAAACAGTATGGAAGTTCTTCAAAAACTGAAAATAGAGCTATCATTATGACCCAGCAATCCCACTGCTGGGTATTTATCCAAAGGAAAGAACACTTTAGCATACTGAAGAGATATCTGTACCCCCATGTTTACTGCAGCACTATTCACAGCCCAGATATGAAATCAACCTAGGTGTCCATTGACAGTTGAATGGATAAAGAAAATGTGGTATATATGTATACACAATGGAATACTACTCAGCTATGAAAAAGAATGAAATCCTGTCATTTGCAGCAACATGGATAAGCCCGGAAGACATTATGTAAAGTAAGCCAGGCACAGAAAAATAAATACTGCATGTTTTCACTCATATGTGGGAATTTTTTTAAAAAAGTAGAGTTTTTAGAGTAGATATTAGAAGTGTGGTTACTAGAGGTTAGGAAGAAGAGTGGGGAGGAAAGATGGGAGAGGTTTGTTAATGGATACAAAATTGAAACTAGATAGGGGCCGGCCCGGTGGCACACTGCTACAGTGCGCTGCTTGGGAGTGTGGCGGCGCTCCCGCCGAGGGTTTGGATCCCACATACAGACCGGTTCCCGCTCACTGGCTGAGCGAGGTGTGGGCACAACACCGAGGGTTGCGATTCCGTTGCCGGTCCCGGTCCGGTACGGGCGCGACACTGAGGGTTGTGATCTGTTGCCGGACACGAAA
This sequence comes from Galeopterus variegatus, assembly GCF_000696425.1. Taxonomy (NCBI): domain Eukaryota; kingdom Metazoa; phylum Chordata; class Mammalia; order Dermoptera; family Cynocephalidae; genus Galeopterus; species Galeopterus variegatus. The sequence goes on along the minus strand of NW_007728022.1, from coordinate 73,965 downwards.
AAAGACAAAAAAAAAAAAAAAATTGAAACTAGATAGGAAACGTAAGATCTAGTGTTGAACAGTAGTGCCAGTCATCTAAAATTAACAATTATTCATTGTATGGTTTCAATAGCTGGATGAGAAGAGCTCAAATGTTCCCATTACAAATAAATAATAAATTTTTTTGTGATGATAAATACACTAATTACCCTGATTTGATCATTACATATTGTATACATATATTGAAATATTACTCTGTACCCCATAAATACATACAATCAGTATGTGGCAATTAATAAATAAATAAATTTAAAAAAATAAAGAATATTGTACCCAGAAAAGCTATCTTTTGGAAATTAAAGAGAAATAAAGACTTTCCCAGACAAAAACACCTGAAGGATTTCATCACCATTAGACCTGGCTTACAAGAAATGCTAAAAGGAGTTTTTCAAACTGAAGAAAAAGCATGTTAATGTGTAAAACAAAAACATGTGAAAGTACAAAACTCTAGTAAAAGTAAACTAATAGTCAAATTTGTAATACTTTAAAAATGTAATGATGGTGTGTTAGTTGCATTATATTCTTAGTATAAAGATTGAATGACAAATCACTTAAATATAATAATTACATAATTTCATAAATGATATGCAATATAAAAATGTAAATTGCGACATGGAAAATTTTAAATGTGTGTTGGGGGGAGCAAATGTAAAGTTTAGAGGTTTGCATTTTTTAGCAATTAAAGTTAAGTTGATGTTAGTCTAAAATAATCTGTTTTAATTACAAAATGTTTTTGTAAGCCTCATGTTAACCACAGTAAAACCCTATAATTGATACACTAAAAATAAAGATTGAGGCATAAAAACATACCACCAGAGAAAATCACTTAACACTAAAGAAAGGAAGAAAGAATCTACAAAACAGTGAAAACAATTAACAAAATGGCAGCAGTATATTGTTACCTATCAATTTTCACACTGAATGTAAATGGATTAAATTATCCAATTAAAATACATAGAATGGATGAATGGATAAAAACAAAATCCAGTAATATGCTGCCTACAAAAGACTCACTTCACCAGCTAGGACACACACAAAATGCAAGTGAAGGGATGGAAAAAGATATTCCACACAAATGGAAATCAAAAGAGAGCTGGAGTAGCTAACTTTTATCAGAAAAAATATACTTTAAGTCAAAAAACTGTAAAAAAAAGACATAGAAGGTCATTACATAATTATAAAGGGGTTGTTACAGTGAGAGGACAAAATAATTATAAATATATATGCCCCTAGCATTGGAGCACCTAAATATATAAAGCAAATATTAATATATCTAAAGGGAGAGATGGATTGCAGTACAATAATTGTGGGGGACTTCAACACCTCACTCAACAATAGATAAGATCATCCAGACAGAAAACTGGAAAAAAAAAAAAAATCTAACTGCATGCTAGACCAAATAACCTAACAAACATTTAAGAAACATTCTATCCAACAACTGCTAAATACACATTCTTCTCAACTGTAAATGGAAAATTCTCCAAGATAGATCATGTTAGGACATGAAACAAATTATAATACTTTAAAAAGATTAAAATCATATCAAGTGTCTTTTCTGACCACAATGGTATAAAACTAGAAATTGATAACAGGAGGAAATTCAAACACTTTAAAAATACAAACACATTAAACAACACTCTACTGAATAATGAATGGCTCAATGTAGAAATTAAAAGGAAAATTTTTAAAATTCCTTGAGATAAATGGAATGGAAACATCTGATATCAAAATCTATGGGATACAGAAAAAGAAGTCCTAAGAGAATAGTTTATAACAATTAACACCTACAACAAGAAAGAAGAAAGATCTCAAATAAAAATCTAATGCTGCATCTTAAAGAACTTGAGTAGCAAGAACAAAGTCAACCCAAAATTAGTACAGGAAAGGAAATAATAAAAATCAGAGCAGACATAACTAAAATAGAGATTTGAAAAGCAATACAAAAGATCAAGAAACAAAAAGTGGGCTATTGTTTTAAAGATGAACAAAATTGACAAAACTTTAGCTGCTTAACAACAAAAAAAGAGAAGACTCTAAATCAGAGATGGAAAAGGAGACATTCAAGTGATATCACAGAAGTACAAAAAATCATAAGAGACTATTATAGACAGTTATACACCAACAAGCTGGGATGACATAGAAGAAATGGATAAATTCCTGGAAACATATAACCTACAAAGACTGAATCATAAGGAAATAGAAAATCTGAACAACCCAATAATGAGTGAGAAAATTGAATCAGTAGTAAAAAGTCTCCCAACAAAAGAAAGTCCAGAACCAGATGGCTTCATTACTGAATTCTACAAAACATTTAAAGGGCTTACACCAATCCTTCTCAATCTATTCCAAGAAATCAAGGAGGAGAGAATACTTCCAAACTAATTCAACAAAGCAAGAATTACCATGATATTAAAACTAGGCAATAAAAAAGAAAAGTACACACCAATATTCCTGATGAACATAGATGCAAAAATCCTCAACAAAATATTAGCAAACAAAATTCAACAGCACATCAAAAAGATCATCCATGCTCAAATAGGATTTATTCTAGTGATGCTAGGATGGTTCAACATATGCAAAAGAATGAAAGACAAAAAACATATGATAATTTGTACAGAGGCAGAAAAAGCACTTTACAAAATTTAACATCTTTTTATGATAAAAACCCTCAATAAATTAGGCATAGAAGGAATGTACCACAACACAATAAAGGTCACTTATGACTAAATCCATAGCAGATGTCATACTGAACAATGAGAAGTTGAAAGATTTTCTCCCATGACCTGGAACAAGACAAAGATGCCCACTCTTGCCACTTCTATTCAACATAGTACTGGAAGTCCTAGGCAGAGCAGTTGGGCAAGAGAAAGAAATAAAAAGCATCCAAATTGGAAAGGAAGAAGTCAAACTGTTCCTGTTTTCAGATTATATGATCTAATATTCAGAAAATCCTAAAGACTCTACCAAAAAACTGTTCAGACTAATAAATGAATTCAAACAAAGTAGCAAGATATAAAATCAACATACAAAAATCAGTAGCATTTATGTGCATTAACATTAAGGTTTATGAAAAAGAAGTCAAGAAAGAATCCTATGTACAATAGGTACAAAAAAAATACTTAGGGATAAATTTAACTAAAGAGGTAAAAGTTCTCTACACTAAAACTGTAAAACATTAACTTAAAAAACTGAAAAGGACACAAGTAAATGGAGGATATCCCACATTCATGGCCTGGAAGAATAAATATTGTGAAAATGTCCATACTTCCCAAAGTGGCATGTAGATTAAATGCAATCCCTTCAAAACACCAATGCCATTTTTGACAGAAATGGAAAAAAAAAATAATCCAACAATTAGTATGAAACCACAAATGACTGCTAATAGCCAAAGCAGGTGGCAACACACTACCTGATTTTAAAATATACTGTAAAGCTATAGCAACCAGAACAACATGGTACTGGCATAAAAACTGACAAGAAGACCAATGGAACAGAATAGAGAACCCAGAAATAAATCCACACATTTACAGTCAACTGATATTCAACAAAGTTGCCAAGAACACACAATGGGAAAAGGACAGTTTCTTTAATAAATGGTGTTAGGAAAACTGGATATTCACAAGTAAAAGAGTGAAATTAGACCCTTATCTCTCACCATAGACAAAAATCTACTCAAACTGGGTTAAAGATAAATGTAAGATTTGAAACTATGAAACTACTGGGAGAAAACATGGGGAAAGCCTATACCACAACACTGGTATGGGCAAAGAATTTCTGACTGAGACCTCAAAAGCATGGACAACAAAAGTAAAACTAGACAAATGGGATTATATCAGGAAACAATCAAGAAAGTGAAGAGACAATCTACAGAATGGGAGAATATATTTGCAAAGTACACATCTGATAAGGGGTCAATATTCAAAATATATAAGGAACTCAAATAACTCAATAAAAAAGAAAACACAAATAACCTGATTTTAAAACAGGCAAAAGACTTGAATAGTCACTTTACAAAAGCAGACTACAAATGGCCAGCAGGTATGTGAAAAAATACTCAACCCCACTAGTCATCAGGGAAATGCAAATCAAAACCACAATGAGATATCACCTCACTCCAGTTAGAATGGCTAGTATCAAAAAGTCAAAAATAATAAGTGTCCACAAGGATGTGGAGAAAAGGAAACCCTTACACACTGTTGGTGGGAATGTAAATTAGTATAACCATTATGGAAAATAGTATTTAGGTTCCTCAAAAAATTAAAAGTAGAACTACCATATTTTCCAGCAATCTCCATGCTGGGTATAAATCCAAAGGAAATAAAATCAGTGTGCTGAAGAGATATCTGCAGTCCCTTGTTTATTGCTACACCGTTAACAGTAGCCAAGATCTGAAATCAACCTAAGTGTCTGTCAACAAATGAACGGATAAAGTAAATGTGGTATATATAAGCAATGGAGTAATAAATAGCCATTTAAAAGAATGAAATCCTGTCATCTGCAACAACATGGATGAACCTGGAGGTCATTATGTTAAGTGAAATGAGCCAGCCACAGAAAGACAAATACATCATGATCTCAATCATACTTGGAATTTTAAAGAGTCGAACTTATAGAAGTAAAGAGTAGAGGGTACCAGAGGCTCGGAGGGTAATGGGAGGGAGAGGATCGTAAGTGGTTGGACAACAGTTACAAAGTTACACTTAGGTGAAATAAGTTCTGGTGTTCTAATGCACAGTAGGGTAGTTATATTAACAACAATGTATTGTATATTTTTTAAAAAGCTAAAAGAGAATAATTTGAATGTTCTCACCACAAAGAACTGATAAATGTTTACCCTAATTTGACCATTACACAACATACACATTTATCAAAACATCACACTGAACCTCTTAAATATGTACAATTATTATGTCGATTAAAAATAAAATAAAATAAAATGAATAAAAAAGAAAATATACCAACACTTATGGAACCAAATTAAATTAAAAATAAAATAAAATAAAATAAAATGAATAAAAAAGAAAATATACCAACACTTATGGAACCAAATTAATCCCCATATAAAATGAGATTGAGGGGAGAAGACACATATTAAGAAATTCAGGCACAATTCTTTTTGAAGAAAGTCCTCCTGGTATGTTGGAGTTTAGCACTTTGCTCTTCAAAGTTCTCAGGAACCAAAGAATGTGTATAGAAATGGCAAAGACCTTCATTCTGCAAATTATTTTCAAGTGATTGTCAAAAGACTCGTTTTCAACCATATCCAACACTTGCAATTGTGAGACCATACCCCTAGAAATAATTACAAAAGCTGTTTTAAATTTATTTCCTTCCTTTTTCATTCATTAGGTAAAGTGGCCTCGCAAATGAAAAAATCTAGCACAGTTTGAAATTGTTTCAGGCAATCGTGACCTTTTTTGTTCAAAATAAAATGACTAAAGGAGCTGTAATTCCTGAGAGACTTTTTAAGGGTATGGACAGTCCTGTCTTCTGAAGGATAATTTTGAGGCTGGCCAGTTGGCTCAGTTGGTTAGAGCATGGTGCTGATGAAACCAAAGTCCAGGGTTTGATACCTGCACTGGCCAGCCACCAAAAAAAGAAGCAAATTTAAGGGTAATTTTAAGGAAAAACAATTGCTTTATATTTGACATATGTAGTAACTAAGAAAAATGAAAGAAGATTGAAGATTACTTCTTTAAGGGTTGTATACTTTATTTACAATCACATGAAATATTTTCCCATCACCAAACCATCTTTGGAAATTTCCCTTCTTTAATAATCAAAATGCCAGTACAAGGAATTTGGATTTAGCTGAGAGTGATCGGTCATTCTAAATTCCACCAAGCAGTGACATCACAGAGGACCAGGAGATCCTTAAATAATAAGCAGCACAGATGTCAATCCCAAGAATATCTGTCATCTAAATAAGCAATTATGTGATCATTTTATACTTATTGATATACACAAGTAACATAGCTATGCATTTACTGGCAAACACAACAAAATATTGTGGCTGTCTCTCCTGCAATGAGATCGAAGAAGCATTCTCAAATTTCTCTCCAAACTTTCCTTGGAAATGTCTTCCTCCAAGATTAAATGAATGTTTAATATGTGCCATTTAGTTCTAATTTATCACTAAGAAGTCCCTTAACAAGGTGAATGAAAAGGAATGTTAATTTACCTCAATCCAGAAAAAAATCCTCATATCCATAAGATGAAATTAAAGATTTCCAGAAGCAAATAATTTTAGTGTGATAATGTTCTTTAAAGAATGAAGGTGCTCTCGGGTTCCCTGCCTGGATCTTTAGCTTAATAGGACGGATCAATCAAAAGGATAATGGCTAATGGATATTTTTGTTGTTCTATTTTTAATGAAGAAGAGACACTTGTATTCATTAAAATTAGAAAAAAAGATAAATAATGGATTAAATCAAATTACAGAATTTCCATATTTCTTAAAAAACTGACACTGCGTCTGCCAATAATAGCCACATATAATATTTATGAAAGACTGGCTTTCTGTAATGAGAGATTCAACAATTACCATGGTAATGACTTGGGAGGCATGGATGGTGAAATAGACGGTGATAAAGTGAGTCCCAAGTGGGAACTGTGTGTAGCACCAGAGCTCTTGGGCCCAGGAACACTTCTGAGGCTGCAGGGTAACGTGTGTGTTTCTCCATGATCATTCAAGTGAATATAAAACTTGCTTCATATAAAACGTTCTTTATTGTTTTTCCTTATAAATTTCTCACAATATTTTATCAGTAATTTCTGAGACCCAAAGTTTACATTCTTCCCTGAATATCTCCCTGTCACTTCTTTGCTTTTTTATTTACCCCATTGTCTTTCATTTCACCCACACTTTTCTCTGAGTAAACTTCCTCTTCAGTTATCTTTTTAAATAATTTTATTACTCCAGCTTTTTAAAAACTGTTCAGGGGCCGGCCCGGTGGCACACTGCTACAGTGCGCCGCTTGAGAAGTGCGGTGGCGCTCCCGCTGAGGGTTCGGATCCCACATACAGACTGGTTCCCGCTCACTGGCTGAGCGAGGTGCGGGAGCAACACCGAGGGTTGCGATCCCGTAGCCGGTCCCGGTCCGGTACGGGCGCGACACTGAGGGTTGCGATCCGTTGCCGGTCACGAAAAAAGACAAAAAAGACAAAAAAAAAAAAAAAAAAAAAACTGTTCAGGCACAAAAAAAC
>NW_007728022.1:45075-65768 GCF_000696425.1 Galeopterus variegatus | reverse complement strand
GGCCGCTCACTGGCTGAGCGAGGTGCGGGAGCAACACCGAGGGTTGCGATCCCGTTGCCGGTCCCGGTCCGGTACAGGCGCGACACTGAGGGTTGCGATCCGGTGCCTGTCACAAAAAAAGACAAAAAGGAAAAAAAAAAAAAAAAACTGTTCAGGCACAAAAATACTTCACCCAAATGCTTTCTAATACAATTGTAAGAAATCAGCTTCTTTAAAAATGCTAGCTGCTTTCTCAGACTGCTCTTCAATAACCTTTCTCTCGCTCTCTTTGAAAACTTTGAAATTTAATGCAAACTGGAATAACACAAAACTAAAGTCCTCATGATAGAATTAAAATTTCTAGTTTTTCTCAATTATCTGCTTTCTAATACCTTTAAGATTGTGACCTTTAGCTTACATTTATTGGCAAAGGTCAAATTATAAATCGAAGTACAAAAATTAACACCCCAAATTTATAGTAGTAAGGAGTTGAGATGTTATAACTAGAAAGAAATTATGAAGATGCTATTTTTAAGAGTATATATGTAATTTGATCAGGTATAGACATTGATCAAGAAGTATTCTTAATTAGATGAACTTTCATGTTCTATATAAAGTCAATCTTCTATCTATATTAAATAAGACAAGACCATGACAAAATTCCAAGATGGGAAATAAAACAAACAAATGATTACAAAATATTATGCAGAACTAATACTTTCAAATAAAATATATTTAAAATGTAATTTTTGGATAATTTACAGCAAATTACTTCAACTATACTTGTAGTTAAAAAGAATTATATGAAGAAGCATATTTTAACCTGTCCCGTTTTAAGATCTCCAAATGCAAATAAATAAGACATTTTAAAAGCATGACAATTTATCCTGTCATTGCTTAAAACCTTTAATTGTGTATACTTAGAGCTAGTAGAGACATAATAGGAAACAAATTGGAAGCAAGGTGAACTAACAGATAGTGTTTATGAATGCATCCAATTTGATATTGATGTNATTGGAAGCAAGGTGAACTAACAGATAGTGTTTATGAATGCATCCAATTTGATATTGATGTCAAGGGGTTCTATCAAAATGATTTGAGAACTTGAGAGAAAAATAATCCAGGGGTTACAGAGAATCTTATCTTGTTTGTACATATGAGTTCAGAGCTCTCTATTAAATTCTACTCTTTATCACCTCTGATTATTCTGCATGGACCACTGGAAGTAGACCAAATTGGGGCCACTGATCCTAATTTATATTCTTTCTGAGTCTTCAATTTTTGCTTGTGAAAGAGAGTGTTCAAACATGTTTGTGTCAAAATAATGCTTGGGTAAAAAGTGTGGATAATTCACAACAAAAATTTTGGTTTTATATTATGTGGACTATTATATTAACCAAACATTCTTATTTCCTTTTAGAGGTAGCTTTATTCTGTTAGTCTTACCATAAAAGATGATATTTGTCCGAGTGTAACAAAGTATATAAAATCAACTCTTACAAAGGCATTCTACTGAAATTCAAAATGACTTTGAGTACAACTAAAAAATTGATTTTATATTAAATATTAAAATGCATATATACCATAGATTTTTATATGTATATAATGTAAATTCAAACATGTGCTCAGGGGAAGTAAAGAGTAAAATTCTAGTTAAACATGATCTTAAGAAATTCTTCCATACGTGGGAAAATCCTCAGATCATCTGGCATTTAGCAATATATACCTACATACACACAGAGTCTTATGTATACATTTATCCCACATTCATTTAACCTCAAAACATAAAATGCATTATTATTTTTCCTCCCTAAGTAAAAGCTAGAAATAAGAGCTCTCTAGAATTCATTTTCTGGGGTCATTGGAGCAAGAGAGCAAGTTAACCCCCTTGTTTCTTTGTTAGAATTCAAAGGGCTTCACTTTAGCTAATTTGTCGGTCCAATCTTTGTGTAGTTATAGATATAGATAGATATAAATACAGATACAGAGATAGAAATATATGTGTATGTAAAATATATTTTAGATGATAGAAGCTACATAGAGATAATAAATAATCATCATGTTTTTAACTTACCTTAAACCATATAATCACTCAGATGTGTCTGTGTGTTTGTCTGTGTCTGTTTGTATGTATGTGTATGTCATGGACTTTTGATAGATTTGTTCATGAATGTCTTCAAACTGATCTGGTAGTTGAAAGGCGTACATTTAAAAAAATTTAGAAATTAGAGAATTAGTGTTTGTAGATCTCTAAACTCTGTTCATTCTTCTTATTTCATAAATGTGATAAATAGGATACTAGAAAGTGATTGTCTTCTGAGGGTCAAAAACTAATGAGCAACAGAAATGGAACTAGAGCCTAAATTGCTTAACTTCCAATAAAGTGGTATTTTTACATTATTTATACATAAATGTGATGGTTTGAATGTTTGTGTCCCCTCCAAAATTCATGTTAAAATTTAATCCCCATGCAACAGTATTAAGAGGTGGGGCCTTTAGGAAGTAATTAGGTATAGGAGCTCCACCCTCATGAATGGGGTTAGTGACCTTAGAAGGGGGCTAAGAGACCTAGCTAGCCCTTTTTTGCCCTTTTTGCTTTTTTTGTCCCTTCTGTCATGTGAAGATACAGTGTTCAAAGTACCATCTTGGAAGCAGAAATCAGGATGTCACCAGACACTAAACCTGCCAGCACCTTGATCTGGGACTTTCCAGCCTCCAGAACCGTAATGTCCCTTCTGTCATGTGAAGATACAGTGTTCAAAGTACCATCTTGGAAGCAGAAATCAGGACGTCACCAGACACTAAACCTGCCAGCACCTTGATCTGGGACTTTCCAGCCTCCAGAACCGTAAGAAATCAATTTCTATTACTTACAAATTACCCAGTCTCAGGTATTTTTTTTTTTTTAATAGCATCACAAATGGACTAAGATAGAAATTGGTACTGGGAAGTGAAGTGTTGCTATAACAAATACTTCAGTATGTGGAAGTGGCTTTGGAACTGAGTAATGGGTCGAGGGTGGAAGAGTTTAGAGGTGTATGCTAGAAAAAGTCTAGATTACCATAAACAGAGTGTTAAAAGTGATTCTGGTAAGGGTTCAGGAGAGGAGAGTTGTAGACAGAGCCTCAATCTTCTTATACATTAAGTGCTTGTAATAAGAATGTTGGTAGAAATAAGGACAGTAAAGTTCATGCAGATGAGGTGTTAGTTGGATATGAAAAATATCATACTGGAAACTGGAGGAACAGTCATTCTTGTTATAAAGTGGCAAAGAACCTGTATGAATTATGTCTGTTTCCTAGTGTTTTATGGAAGGCAGAACTTAAGAGCAATGGACCAGGTTACTCGGCAGAAGAAGTCTCTAAGCAAAGTGTTCAGGGTGTTGCATGGCTTCTCTTGACTTCTTATAGTAAACTGTAAGAAAAGAGAAACAAATTAAAGAAAGAATTTATAATCAAAAAGGAAGCAGGGCTTAACGTTTTAGAAAATTCTCAACCTGGCCAGATTACAAAGAATAAAAAAGCATGTTTCAAGGATGTGGCCAAGTGAATGTTTGATTAGGAGTTTTGTATGTACAGAAGAAAGCCATGTTCCCTTGATCAGGAAAATGAAAGAATGACCTCAAAAGCCTTTCTGAGAACTCTGTCACTGCCCCATCCATCACAGGCTGGAGAGCCAGGGCCCTGCGAGAACAGTTCCTAGGGAGAGGAACAGTGTGAGTTCACTGCCTAGAGCCACCTCAAGTCTCTGTTCTTCACGCTCCAATGCAGAGCTCCTTGGTTCCCTAGCTGTGGCTCAAGCAGGCCCACAAGTACCTTGTGCTGCTGCTATGGAGGGCAAAAGCAGTAAACCTGGTGACATCCACATGGTGCTAATTCTGCAGGCATACAGAGTACAAGAGCTGTGGAGGCATGGCTAGCACTACCTAAATTTCAAAGGATGCCTCAGAGAGCCTTGGGACCCAGGCAGAGAACTGCTACAGGGGCAGGGCCACTTAAAGAGCCCCCATATAGGCAGTGTCTCGTGGAGCCAAGGGGGTGGGGCTGCCATTAAGACCCCATGAGTGTAGAGACACCAGAGTGCAATGCTAGCCTAAGAGAACTGCAGGCACCTGACTCCAAACCCAGAGAGCTGCTATGTGGGCTACACCCAGCAAAGCCATGTGTCCAATTTAACTCAGTCAACTTCTTTATTTTTAACACATTAAATATACTTTATTGAATACTTATTATATCTCACACACTCTTCTAAGTGTATCAGATCATTATCTCATTTGCTGCTGATAGCTGCCCAAGAGGTGTTATCTCTATTTTAGCTATGTGGGGAAACCGATGTTCAAAGATGTTAGGCTCCCACCATAGCAAGCAGCTGAGCCAAGGTGCAAACTTGGTCTGTCATACTTCAAAACCTACAGTTGAAAATGATACTCTTTCTTTTCTCCAATGTATTATTCAAGTGAGGCTATCATTACTCAAAATGTTTTGTATTTCTTTTGCACTTGTTTCGAGGTCAGTTCAGGAGCGTTTTAGAGTCCCGTCATGGAAGAAGAAACCACACCAGCATTTTAGTAGAGAGATTTGGTTCCAAGGTTATTGGAGGCCTGAGAAGCCAAAAAGGAGATTTAGCGGATTCTTAGGTTACACCCCAGGCCTGGCACAAAGGGAAGGGAATGGGTTTATCATAACCTCCAACCTTGGAAAATGGGTCCAGAAGAGCTGCGGCCCGGATCCCTGAGAAGTGAGCCGTTACTGTTCAGGAGTCAGGGATGGGACCCCACAGAACTGGGATGCAGATTTCTGAGGGGGAGGTGTTGCCTCACTGGTGCTGGTGTCTCTTAACTGGGGACGATGAAACTGGTTCTGGGAGTGTGGAAAGCGTTTGTATCAACCACTGGTAAAGGAAAAGCTGATTCTGGGACGGCATTGACAAGAGGGTGCCCTGCCCTTTCCTTATCGTCTGTCTTCCTGTCTCCCTCTAGTGGCCGCTGTTGGGAGAAGCCAGATGGCAAAATATTAATGCAGGTTGCAAATTTCCATCCCAGCACGGTGGAGCAGATGATAAAAAGGCAGGTTTGAGCTACACAAGTCAGTTTAATTATTTTATAATTAAACCTTATTTTTATTTCTTTAGTTACTGTATACCTTATTTATCAAATTTGATTTAAAAACCACTAGACATTTTCAAAAGACAAATCCACTCCTCAAAGATAAGGATTCGCTGCCATTGAGGATATCCCAATTTCAGATTACATGTATTCTCCTGGCAAAGTATCACAATTTGTTTTTCAGAAAACATCAGAAGTCTCCAGAAAAAAGACCTCCAGATACTGGTATTTAAAGTCATGCAAAGAAAAGGCTATCTCCCTCCTGAATTCCCTAGAATGAGCTCAAGAAAACAACCCAGATAAATGAGAAAAGCTCCCATTATAAAAGCGAATAAAATATAAACGAATACGTAGGAACACAAAGATAATCCAGGGAACAGAAGAAAGTTAAAATATGTATAAATTCTTAGGGAAATGAGAACAAACTAATAACAGAATTGCTGTAAAAATGAGCAACTAGAAAAAAGGAACCATTAGAACAATGAAAAAAAACCAGCATTTTAAAATTTAAAAAATGTGATAGCCAAAATAAAAATTACAATGTAAGAGTTACAGGAAATTTTTTAAAATCTGTAAAAAAAATAGGCATGGAGGATTCTTGTAGGAGATGCAACATCTAAAAAGAAAGGAGGAGGAGACAGAGAAAAATAGTGGAGAAGTTATAAAAGCACTAACACAGGAATATTTCCCAGAACTAAAGGACCTGAGTCTCCAAAATCCTCTTAATGGCCAGGATGAAAAATGAAAAACACTCATGTAAGAACATAAGCACTAAAAATAAGATTCTAAAATTTTTCATAAAAACAGAACACAAATCACTTAAAAAAGAATAAAAGTCTGAATAAAATTGGATGATTCAATAGCAGCCTTTTTTTTTTTTTTTTGGTAAAAGACAACAGAACATGGCTTTACAAGTTTGGAAGAAAAAAATAATTTTCAATCTTCAGTTGTTATTCTATACTTTATTCTGCAGGTGCACTGCTTTTAATACACCCTTCCTTTAAACGTTCCTGTAAGTTATGACACAGGAAAGCAGAGAGGATGAAACAGGAAAACAGTTCTAGAATACCATATATCCAAGTGAGGAAATTAGTAACAGAAAGCCATAGACAACAGCATGTACCTAACCAGACAGCAGTCAGTCCAGATCAGAGCAAGAGGAAGAAGTCTCGAAAATGAGTATTTTAGTTTTAAAAAAGACTCAGTAGAAAGGTAAATGATACTTTTGACTATAGAGAAAAAGAATTAAGAGTAAGGGAAGAAATAAGGATATGAGAATGGGGAATTATGCAAGAGAAAGAGCAGATGATTAATCTTTCAAATGAAAATTTACATAAAATAAGTAGAGCAAACATGGCATGCTACTTGGCTCGGCAGTGCTGATTAACATTTTTAAGGTATATAATTTTATCAAGTTAATTCTATTGCAATAAAGAGGGAGGGGCAAATAAGAGAACTGAGTCTATATCCATCATCATAGAAAACCAGTACATAACTTCTCAGCATGAAAAGTCACCAAATAGCAGTATAGAATTCATATTTAGAAATATGAATAAAACTACAGAAGTTTGCATTGGATCTATAGGTCACTTTGTGTAGAATGGACACTTTCACAATGTTAATTCTTCCAATCCAAGAACATGGGGTATCTTTCCAACTTTTTGTGTCCTCTTTAATTTCTTTCAACAGTGATTTGTAGTCCTCCTTGTAGAGATCTTTCACTTCCTTGGTTATATTCCTAGATTTTCTGCGTGTGTGTGTGTGTGTGTGTGTGTGTGTGTGTGTGTGTAACTATTGTAAATGGGCTTGCTTCCTTGATTTCTTTTTGTGCTAGGTGGTTGTTGGAGTAATGATGTTTGGGTGCTGATTTTGTATCCTGCAATTTTACTGAAATTGTTTAACAGTTCTAAGAGATTTTTGGTAGTCTTTAGGTTTTTCTATATATAGGATCATGTCATCTGTAAACAGTGACAATTTGACTTTGTCTTTTCCAATCTGGATCCCTTTATTTCTTTCTCCAGCTCGATTGCTCTGGCTACTGCTTCCAGTATTATTTTAAACAGGAGTGGTGAGAGTGGGCATCCTTGTCTTGTTCCTGCTCTTACAGGAGAAGCTGAAAGCTTTTTTAGGATGATATTGGTGGTGGGATTGTCATGTATGGCTTTTATTGTGTTGAGATACTTTCTATACCTAATTTGATAAGAGTTTTTACAATGGAAGGATATTGAATTCTGTCAAATGCTTTTCCTGCATCTATTGAGGTAATCGTGTTTTTTTTTTTCCTTTTTGTCTTTTTTCGTGTCCGGCAACGGATCGAAACCCTCAGTGTCGCGCCCGTACCGGACTGGGATTGGCAACGGGATCACAACCCTCGGCGTGCGCCCGCACCTCGCTCAGCCAGTGAGCGGGAACTGGTCTGTATGTGGGATCCAAACCCTCGGTGGGAGCGCCGCCACGCTCCCAAGCGGCGCACTGTAGCAGTGCGCCACCGGGCTGGCCCCGAGGTAATCATGTTTTTAAAAAATTATTATTATTCTTCTTTTTTCTTACATTCTATGATGTTGTTGTGGAGCAGTTGGGAGAGGGGAAAGGGGAAGGAAATGGGATGGAAGAAGGAAGAAGAAGGAGAGGTGGGACTGAGGCGTGTGGCACCTCCTCATTCCCAAAGGGGAGACCAGGGGGCTTCCAGTGGTGGCTTGGTCATTGCTGGGCTGGGTGCAGATGTCAGGGTTGTGTGTGGCAAAAGCCCTTGCCTCCCACCACCCCAGCTGAGGAACCCGGAGCCCTTCTTGCTGTGGCTTGGTGGTCATTGCTGGGCTGGTTGCACATCTGGGGGGCGTGTGGCTGAGGCCCTCGGGCCCATAACACCTTCACTCGGGAGAGCCCAGGGCACTTCCTGCAGCGGCTCAGTGGTTGTTACTGGGCTGGTTGCGGGTGTTGGAGGAGTGTGGCCGAGGCCCTCAGCCCCCCACCACCCTGACTTGGGAGAGCTTGGGGCACTTCCTACAGTGGCTTAATGGTTGTCACTGGGCTGGTTGCCGGTGATGGGGGGGCATGGCTGAGATCCCCAGCTGTCCCCTCTTTCTGGCTTGGTAGCCCAGGAGACTTCTGGTCCTTCTAGGTGTTACAGATGTTCTTTGACGAAATGAGATCTTTACTAGTTAATATCAAACTTTGTCTCTGTTTGTGAGTACATTTTTCTTTCAGTTCTGTTTTGGATTATTTGCTGTTCCCACCACTTTAACTCCGCACTGGAACTAATTTGTTGTCCTTTGCTTACTTCTAAAATGGGGAACTTCCTGTGGGGACCAGTTGTTGACCTCTGTGGTTGAGCTAAATTGCTGCTTTGCTGCTGATTCCCTAGGGAAGACTCTTTGTGCAGCTCAGGTTTTAATGGTTGACTTTATAGGTACTTCTGAGTCTAATGAAACTGGTGCACCTGGGTTGCATAGAAACTCTGGTCTGGGCCTGAGTCTTTTCATCAAACTGCACCCCATGCAATTCTATATCACTGACCAGTCTCCTCTGAGTGGTCTATGCTGATTGAAGGGCAGATCAGCTGTCCTTGCTGTGCCCCAGTGTTCCCTGGCAGGCCAGTCTCCCCCACCACCCATACTCCAAACACTTCCCATGGGATGGGCCCTGTGCTGGTCCCTTGTGATGATGACTCACTAGCCTCTGAGTGGCTCCTTTTTTTCAGTTGTTGTGGCTCCTCACTTCAATGTGGGTCCACAGGAACCCTGTTAGTAGTCTTGCTGGCCTGGGGGTTACCAAGGCCCTCTTCTCCCCTGCCACCTCTGAGCAACTTCATCAAAAGGACACAGCTGTGGCTTTTGCCATCACCTGCTCTGTGCACTCAGCAGCTACAAACTGGAAGCAGCCAGGATTTGAAATGGTCACAGTGGTTCTTTCTTTCTCTCGTCATGGCTTCTGAAGGTCTCTCTTCCTCTTCCCCTGAGCTCTAATGGCCCCGGCTTGACTGTCATTGCTTTTTTGTAATTGTAAATTGGTTGATTTGTGGGAGACAGTAATGCTGGGGACCATCTATTCCACCATCTCTACCAGAAGTCTGGCCCATATGGTTTTTGTTGCTGCTTTTTTTGATGGGATGTATCACATTTATTGACTTGCATAAATTGAAATATTCTTGCATCCCTGGGATGAATCCCACTTGGTTTTGGTGTATAATTTTTTTGGATGTGTTGCTATATTCTATTTGCTAATATTTTATTGAGGATTTTTGCATCTGTGTTCATCAAAGATATTGGCCTGTAGTTTCCTTTTTTTTTTTTTTTTTTTGTATCTTTGTCTGGCCTTGGTGTCAGGGTGATACTGGCCTCATAGAATGAGTTTGGGAGAACAGCATTCAGTTTAATATTCTGGAATAGATTAGAGAGAATTGGTAATAATTCCTCTTAAAGCTTTGGTAGAATTCATCAGGGAAGCCATCTAGTCCTGGGCTTTTCTTTGTTGGAAGACTGCTTCTTACTGCTACAATCTCACTGCTTGTTATTGGACTGTTCAGGATATCTGTGTCTTCTTTATTCAGTTTTATTTATTTAGTAGTTTGTATTTGTCCAGAAATGTATCCATTTCCTCCAGATTTTCAAATTTTTGGCATATAGCTGTTTATAACAGTTTCGAATAAATCCTTTTATTTCTGTGGAATAGGTTTTAATGTCTCCTTTTTCATTTCTGATTTTGTTATTTGGGTCTTCTTTTTTCAGTTAGTGTGGCTAATGGCTTGTCTATTTTGTTTATCTTCTCAGAAAACCAACTTTTTGTTTCATCGATCTTTTGTATCATTTTTGTGTCTCTATTTTATTCAGTTCTGTTCTGATCTTAAATATTTCTTTCCATCTACTAATTTTGAATTGGATTGTTCTTGTTTTTCTAGCTCTTTGAGGTGCACCATTAGGTTTTTTTACTTGAGATATTTCTGTTCTTTTGATGTAACTGTTTATTGCAATAAACTTCATTCTTAATACTGCATTTGCAGTATCCCACAGCTTTTGGTATGACGTGTCTTTATTTTCACTAGTTTCAAGAAATTTTTTGATTTACTGTTTAATTTCTTCTTGAACCCAGAGGTCATTCAGGAGCATGTTGTTTAATTTTCATAAATTTGTGTAGTTCCCAGAGTTTTGCTTGTTATTGGTTTCTAGTTTTAATCTTTTGTGGTCTGAAAAGATACTTGAAATGATTTCAATTTTTAAAAATTTGTTGAGACTTGATTTGTGACCTAATACTAGTTTTAATCTTTTGTGGTCTGAAAAGATACTTGAAATGATTTCAATTTTTAAAAATTTGTTGAGACTTGATTTGTGACCTAATATATGATTTACTCCGGAGAATGTTCCATGTGCTGATGAGAAGAATATTTGTAGTTGCTGGATGAAATGTTCTATAGATATCTACCAGGTTCAACTGGTGTAAAGTTTTAGTTTAAGTCCTGTGTTTCTCATTGATTTGTTGTCTAGATGATCTGTCCAGTGCTGAGAGAGGGGTTTTCAGTTGCCCAGCTATTATCTCATTGGGATTTATCTCTTTCTTTAGTTCTAAGGTGTTTGCTTTATGTATCTGGGTGCTCTGGTGTTCGGTGTGTATATATTTATGATTGTTATGTCTTCTTGCTGGGAAGATCCCTTTATCATTACATAATGGCCTTCTTTTTCTCTTCGTATTGTTTTTTGGTTTAAATCCTATTTTATCAGATATAGGAATAGCTACCCCTGCTCGTTTTTGGTTTCTATTTGCATGGTGTATCTTTTTCCATCCCCTCCTTATTTGTATGTATATCTTTCCAGGTGAGGTGAGTCTCTTGTAGACAGCATATAATTGGGTCTAGCTTTTTAATCCAATCAGTCAGTTTCTTTTGAATAGGGAATTTAATCCATTTATATTTAAGGTTGTTATTGAAAGTATTGTCTTATTCCTTGCATTTTATTGATTTCATTTGGGTGTTTTAAATATTTTTTGTTCCCAGACAAAGATGCCCACTCTCACCTCTCCAATTTAACATAGTATTGGAAGTACTAGTCAGAGCAACCAGGCAAGAGTAAGAAATAAGGGGCACCCAGAATGGAAAAGAAGAAGTCAAACTGCCCTTGTTTGCAAATGACATGATTCTACGTACAGAAAAACCTAAAGACTCTATCAAAAAACACTTAGAGCTGATAAACAATTTCAGTAATGTGGTATACAAAATCAACACCCAAAAATCATTCCTGTTTTTATTCTCCAATAATGAACTAACAGAAAAAGAAATCAAGAAAGCAAGCCCATTTGCAAGAGTTACCAAAAAAATAAAATACTTAGAAAACTATTTAACCAAGGAGGTGAAAGATCTCTACAATGAGAACTACAAAACTTTTTAATTTCAAAAGGAAATTAAAGATTATACAAAAGGTAGAAAGACATCCCATGCTCTTGGATTGGAAGAATTAACATTGTAAATGTGTCCATAGTGATCTATGATTTGATGCAATCCCCATGAAAATACCAACAATATTCTACACAGAAATAGGAAAAAAAAATCTTAATATTCATATAGAACAATGAAATACCCCAAATTGCTAAAGCAATCCTGAGCTAAAAAAATAAAACCCAACCAAACAAACAAAAACCTGGAGGCATTAAACTACCTGACTTCAAATTATACTACAAATCTATAACAACCAAAACAGCATGGTACTTGGACTAACAGAACAGAAGACAGAACCCAGAAATTAACCCACATACTTACAGCCTCCTGATCTTTGACAATGGCAACAAGAAAATACACCAGGGAAAAGATTGCCTCTTCAATAAATGGTACTGGGAAAAATGGATATTCATATGCAGTAGAGTGAAATCAGACCTATACTTCTCTCTATATACACAAATCAATTCAAAATGGATTAAAGACTTAAATATAAGACCTGAAACTATAAAACTCCTAAAAGAAAACACAGGGGAAAGACTTCAGGATATAGGACTGGACAAAGACTTTGTGAATAAGACCCCAAAAGCATAGGCAACAAAAGAAAAAAGTTAACAAATGGGATTATATCAAACTGAAAGTTTCTGCACAACAAAAGAAACAGAATGAAAAGACAATATACAGGATGGGAGAAAGTATTTGCAAACTATGTATCAGGCAAGGGATTAATATCCATAATATGCAAGGAACTCAAATGACTTGACAGTAAAAAAACACAAATAATTCAATTAAAAAATGGGCAATGGAGCTAAATAGACATTTTTCAAAGGCCATCGGGTATATGAAAAATGCTGAGCTTCACAAATCATCAGGGAAATGCAAGTTAGACTGGCTATTATAAAAAAGACTGAGAATAACAAATGGTGTTGAGGATATGGAGAAAGGAGAACTCTTCTACACTGCTGATGGGAATGTAAAGTAGTGCAACCATTGTGAAAAATAGTATGGAGGTTTCTCAAACAGCTACAGATAGATCTACTATATGATGCAGCAACACTACTTCTGGTTAAATATGCAAAGGAATGGAAATCACCATGTTTAATGGACACCTGCATTTCCACGTTTATTGCAGATCTATTTACATTAGCCAACATATAGCTAACATAAATAAAAACTAGCATAAATGTCCACCGACAGATAACTGGACAAGGAAAATGTGGTATATATACACAATGGAATACAACTCAGCCATAAAAAAGAATGAAATTCTGCCATTCACAGCAACATGGATGAACTTGGAGAAAATTATGTTAAGTGAAATAAGCCAGGCACAGAAAAAGAAATACTGCACGTTCTCACTCCTCAGTGAGAAGTAAGAAAGAAAGAAAGAGAAGGAAGGAAGGAAGGAAGGAAGGAAGGAAGGAAGGAAGGAAGGAAGGAAGGAAGGAAGGAAGGAAAGAAGGAAGGAAGGAGGAAGGAAAGATAGACTACAATAATATGTTGAATTTTCAGAAGGTGAGTACAGACCTATGGTTACTAGAGATGGGAGAGGGGGAGGGGGGTTAGGGAAAAATTGGGTAAGGGATACAAAGAATAATTACATTTTGTAGTAATGAATATGCTAATAATATTGATTTGTTTATCAGATATCGTACACAAATACCAATAGTCAACTCTGTGACCCATAAATATGTACAATCAATTACTTTTCAGGTAAAAACTAAATTAAAATAAATAAATGTCTTTTTTTCCCTTCTTCCCTTTTTATTGTTTGTCTTTGGTGTTTGCTGGTTTTTGAGGTGGTAAGATATAGTTTCTTTCTCCTTCTCATTTGCATTTTTGTTCTACCAGTGGGTTTGTTCTTTCTTGTGCATTCATGGTAGTGATTACCATTTTTTGGATTCTAGATGCAGAACTCTCTTGAGGATTTCTTGTAGGACTGGTCATGGGATGAATACTCATTGTTTTGTATTTCTAAAAAAATAGTCTTGCTGGGCATATCATTCTTGGCTGGCCATTTTTTTTCCTTTAGTGTTTTGAATATGTCATCCCATTCTCTTTTGGCATGTAGAGTTACTATTGAGAAGTTTGCTGTTTGTCTTATGAGGGCTCCCTTTTAGGTGATTTGACACTTTTCTCTTGCTGTTATTATGATTCTCTTTTTGTCTTTGAGTTTTGCCAGTTTGACTGTAATGTGTCTTGGAGAGGACATTTTTGAACTGAATCTCTTTGGGGGATCTTTGAGCCTAATGGATCTGAAGGCTTGCGTCTCTCCCTATACTGGCAAGTTTTCCATTATTATTTCATTGAATATGTTTTCAATGCCATTTCCTTTATCCTCTTCTTCTAGAACACCCATGATTTGGATGTTTGTGCACTTAAGGTTGCCTGCTTCCTCTTATATTTTCTTCTTCTCTCTCTCTCTTTTTTTTATTTTTAATTTTTTTTGTCTTGCTGGGTTATTTAGAAAAGACTGTCTTCAAAATAGGAAATTATTTCTTCTGCTTGCTCTAGCCTGCTGCTTAAACTCTCGTTTGTGGTTTTTATTTTGTTAAAGAGTCCTTCATTCCAGGAGTTCTGCTACATTATTTTTAAAGGTATTAATCTCTGTAAATTTCCTCCTTCATATCCTGGATAGATTTTCTCATTTTGTCGTGTCTTCTAACTGCATCTTCTTATGGTTCATCAGTTTCCTTAAGATTGTGGCTGAGAATTCCTTTTCCGTTATTTCAAGGGTTTCCTGCTCTGTGGGGTCTGGTATTTGAGAATTATTGTATTCCTTTGGTGGATTCATATTTTCTTGTTTTTTCATATTTCTAATATCTCTATGTTGATGTTTGGTCATCTGGTACAGCAGTTGCCTCTTCTATTACTCTGGAATGGGCTTTGAGGAAAGAGACTTCCTCCTGTAGATGTGTTTTAAACTGACCATTGAGTAGGGTGTTTTAGTATTGGCTTCAGATAGACACAGTAGTGTAGTCTCTGTGTGGGTACACTAGCCATATTCAGTGTTGGAGTTGTGTGTGAGGATCTCCATGGACTAGTCACTGGGGTGCTTAGTGATTCCTTTCTGAGGTTAGTGACACTGTGTTGGGTCATCAAGGATTTGGTCAAGTTCTCAAGTCTTGGGAAAAGTGTCTGGGTGCCCTGTTGCTGATTGGTTGGGAGAGGTGACCCTGGGTGGGCTTGTTGGCACCCAGCTAGCATCCTGTGACCCGGATGGGTGCACTGGGGTATACTGGAGCTCCTCAGTTTGAATGGGTGACCTTGGGTAAAGTTTTTATTTCCTCTTTTCTACAGGCAGAGACTCTTCCTGGGTATTTGCTTCCCCCAGGAAGGGAATGGGTTAGTGGTGGTTGGGAATTGTCTACCTTACTCTATTTGGCTGTCCTGGGTTTTTGCACTCTTGGAGGGTTCCATGGGTGTCTCTCCCTATATCAAGGCAGTTGTGTGAGCTGTGTATATACCTCCCACCTCCAGGTAAGATACTGCAGGGGTCAGCATAATTCCTTCTGTGGGTTGGGCCACTGGATTGCATGTCTGTGTTCTCTCACCTCTTTCCCTGTGCTCCACTGGTCACCCTCCTTGTGTCAATGCAGCCAAGTGTCTATCAGTGGATCACCTGCAAGGCATTGGTGGCTGCTGCTGTGGGGGTGAGCCACCCTTGCTGTGGCAGTGGCTGTGGTGGACCACTTGTGCAGCAGCAGTGTCTGTGGCAGTGGCAGGCTACCCACACAGTTGTACCTCACACTCTTGCTGGCTGTATGCAGGGCTGCCCTCGGCTCCCGAGGTCCCTGCACTCCTGCCATCTGTCAGAGGGAGCTGCCTTCTGCTTGGTATTTGACTTTCTGTGCTGAATCATATGGCAGTTCTATTTTTTAATTTTTTGTGAAGCCTCTATACTGTTTTCTATCATGAGTTTACTAATTTACATTCCCACCAACAGTGTAGAAGGTTCCCTTTTCTCCAGTAGAAGCTTTTGTATTAGCATATTTTTGCTTTGATTGCCTGTGCTTTTGGGGACATATCCAAAAAAATTGTTGCCCAGACCAATGTCAAAATGCTTTTTTCCTATGTTTTCTTTTAGTAGTTTTACAGTTTCAGGTCTTATGTTTAAATCTTTAATTCATTTTGAATTGATTTTTGTATATGGTGTGAATAAGGATCTAATTTCACTCTTCTGCACATGGACATCCAGTTTTCCTAACACCACTTATTAAGGAAACTCTCCTTTCTGTGTTTTGTATTCTTGGCAACTTTGTCAAAGACCAATTGACAGAAAATATGTGGATTTGTTTCTGGGCTCTCCATTTCGTTCCTTTGGTCTATGTGTCTGTTTTTACATCAGTGTCATGCTGTTTTGATTGCTATAGCTTTGTAATATATTTTTAAGTCAGGAGTGTGATGCCCATTAGCTTTGTTCATTTTGCTCAAGATTGCTTTGACTATTTGGGATCATCTGTGATTTCTTACAAAAATTTTTAGGGATAGTTTTTTCCATTTCTGTGAAAAATATTATTGGTATTTTGATAGTGATTGCATTGAATCTGTAGTTCACTTAACAATATTAATTCTTCCAATTCGTGAACATAAAGTATCTTTCCATCTATTTGTATCTTCTTCAATTTTTTAATCAATCTTTTACAATTTTCATTGTGCAGATCTTTCAGCTCCTTGGATACATTTATTCATAAGTACAGCAAACCCCTGAGCAACATGGATTTGAACTGTGGCCCACTTATATGCAGATTTTTAAAATAAATACATTGGAAAATATTATGAGTGCATGACATACCTTACCAACCAGTTAAGTAGCTTACATAACAGTAGGCTATTAGTAATTAAGTAGTTAAGAATTTTTTTTTTCACGGTTGGATTTTTATGTTTTATTTCTTGGTTCATTTCAAATGACCTGTTTCATGAGAGTACAACAGAGAAAGGCTGTTTGTTCTTCATAGACATTCCAGAAATGGCAAATTTTAGGTTAAACTTGTATTCTGTTCTGTTTTGGGGTTGGCGGCAGGTTCTCCTAAACTCTCCTCACTTCACCATCTCCCACTAGATCAGTCCTCGTCCCTCCCCAGATTAGTTAATAACTTAACTACTT
Source organism: Galeopterus variegatus (assembly GCF_000696425.1). Lineage (NCBI taxonomy): Eukaryota > Metazoa > Chordata > Mammalia > Dermoptera > Cynocephalidae > Galeopterus > Galeopterus variegatus. The sequence goes on along the minus strand of NW_007728022.1, from coordinate 49,157 downwards.
AAGTAATATTTAAGTAATCATAGTCCCCCCCCACCCCGTACCAGGAGCTGAGACTCAAAGGAAAGTTTTACATGGATTGTTGTTTAAGGGTCAATTGTATTTTTTTAATGCTTATGTAAATGTTTATTCTTTTCTTTTTTGGATAACTTGCCTCTGAATTAGAAGGATGGGATGTGGAACTCACTATTTTATCTTTTATCATTCCCCAGCACTGGACACTCTATAATTACTCTGGGTATCTTTCTCTGAGCTCAGATTTCAGTAGGATTGCACATCTATGACAGTCATAAAAGGTAAATGTATATTTTTAATATTTTTAGTGAAAAAAATCTTTTAAATATTTATTCCAAACCTCTGTTTTGGGTACCTGGGAAGACATCAATAGGATTTTAAGAAAGCATTGAGAAAACTTTGAAACTTGCATTTTTGAGGTAACTTAAAAGTTCTAATTTCTGGGCCGGCCCTGTGGTTCACTCGGGAGAGTGTGGGGCTGGTAGCGTCGGGGCCGCAGGTTCGGATCCTACATAGGGATGGCCGGTGCACTCACTGGCTGAGTGTGGTACGGACCACACTGAGCCAAGGGTTGCAATCCCCTTACTGGTCACAAAAAAAAAAAAAAATAAAAAAAGTTCTAATTTCCAATGAAAAATGTGTAGTCTTCATGCTAATATATGCAAATAAATACAGCTGCTTTTCTATTTTATTTCTAAACCTGGCTCTTTGAAATATCTTAGCAAAAATTATCGCATAGAGGCCATAATAAACTATATTATATGTCCCTGTTACATAAAACAAAACATTCTCTGACTGTAAACTGCTGCATTTATTATTATGTAGTTGAGAATCATATCATGTGAAGACTGTTGTTCTCTGGATCCTCTGGATCCTGATGATAGTTTTCATTCAACAAATGTTGGCAAAAAATATATTTCTCCTTTTGAAGCTAGCAGCATTTCATACGCAAGCTCCCTGAACATAGAAACCACGTCTTTTCTTTTTCATGACTATATCTCCAATGTCAAGAAAAGTACTCAAAACACAAGTTTTTGATAAAAAATTATTGAACAAATGAATAACATCTAGTTTAAAAATGTTTAGTGTTTTATGATGTTCTTTAAGTGTTGAAGCACCCACACCAGTTTTTGGCAAAATCCGTGAGCATATCTCTTTAATTGAGTATAGGTATTTGCGTATTTCATCAAGTTTTCTGTAATAATATGTTAAGACAAAATCAAGATTGCATAAAAAGAAAAAAAAATGGAATTCAGTTTACCTTGTCACTATTATTTTTTTTAAAAAACACATCTGCCTCAGTCATAAACTGTTTGTACACTGAAAGTCTCTTGTCTTTTGCATGAGAGTGGACTCACAAGACAGTAGAGGGGAGAAATGGCCCCAGTCACCCGATTGTGTTCCTAGTGCCCCCAGCTTATCTCCCAGTTTCAGGAGCACCCGCACCACTACCCCTAGCTACATCTTATCTCCACCCATTATCTTTCAATGCCAGGATGAGTCCTGGAGTCTTGCTCATCAGTCACATGTGGCTATTTTAAACCTATGGAACAACAAAAATATCTTGCTCTTTCCCTGAGATAAACTCATGTAATTGTGCACATTATACAGGATTTTATTTGGGTAAAGAAAAGTTATCTGACAAGTTCAAAGCTGTTGGATGATAATGCTGGAATGAGAACACATAGCCCATGATTTTTCCTATATTTTATCCTAAAAGCAAAAAACTGTTTACCTCCAAGAAGTTAATAAATATTATGTCTTTGCTTCAAATTGCAAACTTTGACATCTCACAAAACTTGAAAATTTTATATAGCCCCAGAAGCTTTCTACTTTTTCTTGTCCCTGTTAAACGTGTTTCAGTGTAACTCTTAAATCTGTTTCCTTGTATACAAATCTAAATAGAATAAAAAAAATATGCAATACCATTTGGAGAAAGGGATCAATAAATAATTGATGACCAAAAATAATGAAACTTTTTTTAACACTTGATAAAGAAGAGTTAGGTCAACTTTGGAGCACTTAATAAAATATTGTAAATTAAATTTTGTAGGTTGATTTGTATCTTCAAATAGAATACTCAATCAACCTTACCAATGAACAGTCCTTTTGGTTTTCATTAAGTGTTCCAATACTTTTCCTAACATGTTAAGAAATGATATTGCATCTTTCCGATCTGACATGCTGGTCAGAAACTTAATTTTCTAGGATATGAAATCTTTGTTTGCTCAGAAAAATCATTTTCCATAATGCATTCAAGTCTCAACATGCACACCTAACCCCATTAAAGACTAACTAAGAACATTGTCACAATGCATTTCTCAGAATTATCTACAGTTACAGATTAGTTTTCTTATCATTTTTTTGTATGAACAGAAGGTATGTTATTTACCATTCTTCCCCACTCCCTTAACTCATTCAAGGTGGAATGAATGGATGCAATTGATTCTGCATCATTTAACTCATATTTTCTATCTGGAAAAGCAAAAATAAAGATCTAAACATCAATTCATATTTTTCTTTATTTGGCATTTAAACCAAAGTGTAGAAAATTAAGTATGAGTTATAATTGTTTAAAATTCTCCATAGATAGCTTTTTAAATAAATGGACATTGCAAGAATAATTATAAGGTGATTTTAAAAACAAAGATACAATAACTTTTACACCTAAATAAATGTTATCGTTCCAGGAATTTATGTTGGATAAATAGAAACATTACTGGAATAACATCCTTTGGGCTGAAGTAATAATGAGAGGCTTATATGAATTCAAAACCTGGTCCTACTACTTAAAAATAGCATGATCTAAGGAAAGTAATTCAAACATTCCATGTCTCTTTATAGGTATCTATATATGATCGATTGTTACAAAATAGCCTTGGATGAAACATACATCCCTAAACGCATTCCTTTGTGTAGTTTCTTCCTGCATTGAAACTGGGCTGGCCTTGTGGACTGCTTAGACCAGTACAATGCAATAGATGTGACATTACACCAGTTCTGGTACTAGGAATTAAAGAGGCTTTGCAGCTCTCATTTTCACTTTCTCAAAATCAGACCACCGTTCTATGAGGATGACCCATCTAGTATATTGGTGAATAAGAGGCCATATGAAGAATACTTATGGGGTACCCCAGCTGACAGACAAGCCAGGCTGGACCCTCCAGCCTCAGCTGAGCAATCAAATGATACCAGCACATGAATGATCCCAGGTGACACCAGCTGAAGAACCACTCAGATTGTCAACCTACAGAAGCATAAAGATAATAAACTGTTGTTTTAAGTCATTAAGTTTTGGGGTGGTTTGATAAAGAGCAGAGGTTAACTGAAACACTGTAGAATGGGATAATAATAACACTTATCTAACAACATTCTGTTGAATATTATGTGAAAATGTACATGTACAATTAGAACTCTTTTCAGACCATATAAATGCACAATAGATGTCAATGATAATTATTATTACAAGATAACTAATTGGAAGAGGGCAACACTAACATACACATGCAAATTAGAATTTTTGTTTAAAATCTGCACATTTGAGGAATAGATAGGTAATAAATAGAGACAAAAACTCCAGTAATCTAACATCTGAATGAAAAACTTGTGGACGTGATGCTTTTCATAAGAGACAAACTAGGGGCCTGAAGACCATATTCAGTGGCAGAACTTTCTTTCCTTAGAGGTGTTTAAATATTGCATTAGTTATTGTCATCTAATAATCAGGAGATTTCTTATAAAAATACACATTTTAGATTCTGTAACTATTTTGTTGATTTTTCAATATCTACCCAGAGTGGCTCTCATTCCCTCATCGTAAGCACTGTCCGGAGCTGAAGATCACCTGCCAGCCTGAGATGATCTCTAAGTTGTGGCAGACCCCATCTGGCTCGCCACTCATTTAGTTACTTAACTGACCCCCTGTAGCCATTTGAGTTTGGGACCCCAGCCTTAAGTTGAGGATAAATACAAGGTTTGATTTTGTTTCTTAATTTTAAAGCTATGCATTTCTTTTTTTTTTTTTTTTTTTTTTTTTTTTTTTTTTTTTTTTTTTTTTTTTTTTTTTAAAA
>NW_007728022.1:37312-44124 GCF_000696425.1 Galeopterus variegatus | reverse complement strand
TTTTTTTAATTTTAAAGCTATGCATTTTTTTTTTTTTTTTTTTTTTTTTTGTCTTTTGTCTTTTTTCCGAGTCCGGCAACGGATCGCAACCCTCAGTGTTGCCCCCGTACCGGACCGGGGACCGGCAACGGGATCGCAAGCCTCGGTGTTGCTCCCGCGCCTCGCTCAGCCAGTGAGCGGGAGCCGGTCGGTATGTGGGATCCGAACCCTCGGACGGGAGCGCCACCGCGCTTCCCAAACGGCGCACTATCCAGTGCGCCACCCGGCCGGCAAAGCTATGCATTTCTAGAGTTGCAAAAACTTTATAAATCATTTATTTCAACAATCTACTTTGATAAATATCTTAAAAATCAAACCAAGTCATGAATTAGGCAGAGCTAAGGCTAGAGTCTAGAGATTCTAAATCCAGTTCCATGTTACTTTCACCTGTGTCTGAGAGAAAACAATTGCAATCTTGAGCATGAGATAAAAAACCAGCATTTGGATAAGGAGGCAGCTAGGACATGTGGGTGTCAGTGGTAGAAATACAGACATGTGGTTACAATAGTATCTTTCATTTCTTAGAGGTAAGAAGTAAAACACACGACTGGATACAACTTTCAGATCAGTTGAGAGTTTTTGCTTTTGTGCTATGTGTTGGTTACAATCAGAATCTAATAAATGACTTCCGAAGCTTCCCAGTTACACACACCCAGGGGAGGAGTTTCCACATGCTTATTCCGATTAGATAAACTGACTTATTTATTCACTTTCAATTCTGTGCCATTTTTGAAAACCTGACCTTGAGTAGATTTGCAGGGAGGGGATCAGTCTTAAGTAGAATTGAACAACACCAGCATACAGGTAAAGATTTTTGAGCAGCCTGTGCTACTTCTCTAGTGAGAGATATAAAGAGGACTGAGCTAACAAAGCTTCCACCTTCCTCTGTGCTCATAAAGCATGTTGCTTCATTTCTACAGAAGCTCTGACCAGGAGCATTTACATATCGGCCGCCTCACAATAGGAAATTTCTCAAAATCCGGGATTATGACTTGATCTTTTAAATATAATTGCCAGATAAAATACAGTATGCCCAATTAAATATGAATTTCAAGTAAGCAACAAATGTTTATTTAATTTTTTAATCGACATTTTAATTGTACATATTTATGGGATACAGAATTATACTTCAATACCTGTATACAATGTGTGGTGATCAAGTCAGGGTAGCTAGCATATCCATCATCACAGGAATCCATCATTCCTTTGTGGTGAGAAGATTTGAGCTCCTCTCTTCTAGCGGTTTGAAAACACACAAGTTATAGTTCATTATAGATGCCTAGCACTATTGTAGACCACTAGAACTTATTTTTTCTATCTAGCTGTTATTTTGTATCCATTAACAAACCTTATCCCTCCTCCCCTTCCCAGCCTCTATTACACACAATTCTACTCTTCACTTCTCTAAGCTTAGCTCTTTGGGGCTCCCACATATGAATAAGAACATGCAGTATTTCTCTTTCTGTGCCTGACTTGTTTCACTTAACATACTGTCTTCCAGCCTCATCCATGTTGCCACGAATGAAAGGATTTTATTCCTTTTTATGGCTCACTAGTATTCCATTGTGTACATATACCACATTTTCTTTATCCATTCATCTGTTGATGGACACACAGGTTGATTCCATATCTTGGCTATTGTAAATAATGCCACAGTAAACACGGGGGTGCAGATATCTCTTCAGTATGCTCATTAACTTTTCTTTGGATAAATATCCAGCAGTGAGATTGCTGGATCATATGGTAGTTCTATTTTTAATTTTTTTCAGGAATCTCTATACTGTTTTCCATAATAGCTGTACTAATTTACATTCCCATCAACAGTGTATGAGTTGCCTTTCCTCTGCATACTCACCAGCATTTGTTATTTATTTATTTATCTATTTGTCTTTTTGATAATATCCATTCTCACTGGGGAAAGATGATATCTCATTGTGGTTTGATTTGCATTTCCCTGATGATTAGTGATACTGAGCATTTTTCATATACCTGTTGGCCATTTGTATGTCTTCTTTTGAAAAATGACTATTCAAGTCATTTATCCATTTTTTAATTGGATTATTGTCATTATTATTATTTGCTGTTAAGTTTCTTGTATATCCTTAATATTAATCCTTGGTTGGATAAATCATTTGCAAATAATTTTTTCCCATTTTGCTGGTTGCCTCTTTACTCTGTTGATTATTTCCTTTGCTGTGAAGAATCTTTCCAGTCTGATGTAATCCCATTTGTCTATCTTTGTATTTGTTGCCTGTGCTTTAGAACCCTTCTTCATAAAATTTTTTGCCCAGACCAATGTCTTGGAGTGTTTCCCCTATGTTTTCTTCTAGTAATTTAATAGTTTGCAGTCTTACATTTAAGTCTTTAATCCATTTTGAGTACAACAAATCATCTTTTAGTATAAATATGTCCATGCAATACTTGGGAAATACTCATGCCAAAAAATGATTCATTGTTAAATCTGAAATTCAAATTTAACTGTGTGTCTTGTGTTTTTTGGACTGTTTGCTTCATTTTTCCTTTTCTTTTCTTTTTTTTAATCTGGAAACCCCAAATACAAAAGGTAATCAATAAATGCTATTTGAATACTGAATGGCACTTTTTGCAATTCTACCTAGTGACTTGGTATTGTAACTCCACCAACCTTTAGGATATCGAAGACTAGTCTGATTCTAGACACAAATCTCAACATTTGTAATAATTAAAATCAAAATAACAGTATTGTCTATATTCCTGCAGTGTCTGATGGTTTTCAAAGGTCAGAGGCAGTACTTGCTCATTTTAAAAATAAACTCTGAGTAATTATACAGCTAATCTTTGACTGCAGTTGAAAAGTGAATAGGGAGAGTGGAGAATATTTAGGTGGTTCATAGAAAGATCTTCATACTTATATAAGGCACTATATTTCTGGTTCATACATTCTCGTATTTTGAAATCAGATCATTTTTTTTTCTAACATGACTATGATGGGTTCAAAGGAAGAGGAAATATCTAAATTTAGAACATGCTGGTTGCAGGTGAATGTGCATTTATTTCCTATGTCACTCCATTTTTATGCCTTGCAGGCTTCCAAATGCTAATCGAGGCAAAGAACAAAATTATATCCTTGAGCAAACAATCTATTACCCTTTCTTACTCTGGGACGTGACAGACACTACACTTAAAATATGCTTTTTTTTTTTTTTTGGTGTTTATATAGCATTGTAGCATAATAGACTGTAACCAAGTAAAAGTTAAGCAGACTAAAGGAAGAATTATTCTACACTCATGCTAATGCTGCTGGAAAGTGTAGAAATAATCTTGGAGTTGCTTCCTTTAATTTTTTTTAACATTGAGAATCACACTCAGAAGGCATCCTAGCAAGTATTAGGATTCACAGTGCCATCTGTCTGTTGAAAACATAGTCTAATTCATTAGATACTGTTTTATACACACACACACACACACACACACACACATTTTTTTTTTGCTTATTATTTTTTAGTTTCCTAGTTATTTTTTATTGCTCTCTGTTGACTTGAAACTAAGAAATTAAGCAGCAGGAAAAGTAATGAGAACTAATTTTCATTTCAAGTCAAAGAAATGTGCTTTTCATAGGGCCTTAGAAAGTCTTTGTCATCCAAAAAGTACTAAACTGTTCTTGAAAGACAAAATATTTACATATTGAAGTGATAAAAAGGTAGGAGCCAAAGCCAACATAATAGACAAAACTAACCAAATGACAAAGGGATATGGATTTCTAAAGAAGCTAACATTCGTATAACTTCGTATAATGTATGCTATACGAAGTTATTACGTAAATTAAATTTTGTAGGTTGATTTGTATCTTCAAATAGAATACTCAATCAACCTTACCAATGAACAGTCCTTTTGGTTTTCATTAAGTGTTCCAATACTTTTCCTAACATGTTAAGAAATGATATTGCATCTTTCCGATCTGACATGCTGGTCAGAAACTTAATTTTCTAGGATATGAAATCTTTGTTTGCTCAGAAAAATCATTTTCCATAATGCATTCAAGTCTCAACATGCACACCTAACCCCATTAAAGACTAACTAAGAACATTGTCACAATGCATTTCTCAGAATTATCTACAGTTACAGATTAGTTTTCTTATCATTTTTTTGTATGAACAGAAGGTATGTTATTTACCATTCTTCCCCACTCCCTTAACTCATTCAAGGTGGAATGAATGGATGCAATTGATTCTGCATCATTTAACTCATATTTTCTATCTGGAAAAGCAAAAATAAAGATCTAAACATCAATTCATATTTTTCTTTATTTGGCATTTAAACCAAAGTGTAGAAAATTAAGTATGAGTTATAATTGTTTAAAATTCTCCATAGATAGCTTTTTAAATAAATGGACATTGCAAGAATAATTATAAGGTGATTTTAAAAACAAAGATACAATAACTTTTACACCTAAATAAATGTTATCGTTCCAGGAATTTATGTTGGATAAATAGAAACATTACTGGAATAACATCCTTTGGGCTGAAGTAATAATGAGAGGCTTATATGAATTCAAAACCTGGTCCTACTACTTAAAAATAGCATGATCTAAGGAAAGTAATTCAAACATTCCATGTCTCTTTATAGGTATCTATATATGATCGATTGTTACAAAATAGCCTTGGATGAAACATACATCCCTAAACGCATTCCTTTGTGTAGTTTCTTCCTGCATTGAAACTGGGCTGGCCTTGTGGACTGCTTAGACCAGTACAATGCAATAGATGTGACATTACACCAGTTCTGGTACTAGGAATTAAAGAGGCTTTGCAGCTCTCATTTTCACTTTCTCAAAATCAGACCACCGTTCTATGAGGATGACCCATCTAGTATATTGGTGAATAAGAGGCCATATGAAGAATACTTATGGGGTACCCCAGCTGACAGACAAGCCAGGCTGGACCCTCCAGCCTCAGCTGAGCAATCAAATGATACCAGCACATGAATGATCCCAGGTGACACCAGCTGAAGAACCACTCAGATTGTCAACCTACAGAAGCATAAAGATAATAAACTGTTGTTTTAAGTCATTAAGTTTTGGGGTGGTTTGATAAAGAGCAGAGGTTAACTGAAACACTGTAGAATGGGATAATAATAACACTTATCTAACAACATTCTGTTGAATAAAGTTCTCCAGAGAAACAGAATGAATAGGAGATAGGGTTGGGTAAGTGTGTGTGTGCATGTGTGTGCGTAAATGTGTGTGTTTACATCAGTTGACTTTAAGTACAGCAGATTCCCCCCCACCCCATAATATGGATGAGACTCAGTCAATCAGTGAAGACCTTAAGAGCACAGACTAAGGTTNAACATAATAGACAAAACTAACCAAATGACAAAGGGATATGGATTTCTAAAGAAGCTAACATTTCTTTGCACTGTTTAAGAAAACATTACTTCAAATCAAAACCAGAAAATTAAATTAATGAAGACAGTTTATGGGAGAATGTAACAATCTGAGAATTTTCTGACAATGTCATCTCCTTATACTATGATCTAGAGTTTGTCTACTTTTTCAAGGATTAAATGTTTATCCTTCAGTTGTGGTTTTCTGAGAATCATGCTTCCTATTTGGTAGTGCTGTGTCAAAAATATCAAAAGTATCCTTTGAGATTTTTACATTAACATTTGAAATTTACATTTATATATATTTATAATATATATTACATTTATATGTATATATAAATTAATATATTATATAGAATTTGGGAATTTATATAATGTTCTACTTACTGATACTGTATCTGTATAACCCCTTCTTAGTTTATTAGCAGAAATAAAGTGAGGTGAAATGAATTGAGTAATTGAACCAAAACTTAAACAACATTTCCTCAGGAATAAGTATTTCTTCCTAAAGTTTTGGAGTACCCATTCTTTATTTTTATTTTTATTTTTTTGGTGGCTGGCATGGAGATCTGAATCCTTGACCTTGGGGTCATAACACCACACTCTAACCAACTGAGCTACCTGGCCAGCCCTGCTGCCCCAATTCTTATCAGAGAGACCCATGCTGCCATTTGACAGACACCAAGATGGAAGTGTTTGACAATGGAGCACCACAGTGACAGATGTGCAACTGAGAGGAGGCACTAGAAGCCATTAGACTACACCCCACACATTTTGACTCTGATACAGGTTCCTTAAATTAGAACAAATGCATTTAGATTAGAAAGTCTTAATTTATTATGATTTGTGTGCCTTTTCCAGCCCTACCAAAAATAACACTCTTAATCTAAAGAAGATATATAAAGAAGCTTCATTTACACTTTAGTTTGAAGATTTGTCAGCATTAATGTTTTAATTCCTTTCCTCCCTCTCTCCCCCTCTCTCCCCTATGTGGTTTATCATTTTAATGTCAACATTTACCTTTAAATCAGATTTGGAAAATTGGTTCAGAGACTCTAAGTGTTTCTTTATTTGGAAAATAGAGTATAGATTTAATTTCCCAGTCTATTTTCCCTACAGTTTTAATAACAGTGGGGGAGGGGGATCTTCAATATGTATAAGGGATTCTCAAAAAGTTCATGGAAAGATTTGTATTATTTTTTCATTCTATTTTTCCTCAAACTTTTTGACGTACCCTGTATTCTAGCTCTTCAGATATAATTGGGATGTTGGTAATATATCCCTATTTACTTCTCCCTTCTCACATTCCTCTAGTTTCCTCTGTGGCATTTGTTTATAAATCACTCCCAAACTGCTTCTTGTTAACTAGGCCAGGCAGAAGCCAGCAGCATCATGCCAATGTCCAGCAA
>NW_007728022.1:34539-36257 GCF_000696425.1 Galeopterus variegatus | reverse complement strand
CTTGATTTTAGATCTGTCTGTTATGAAGATTTCAGTGCTGGTGCTATGGCTTTGACTATGTTTTGTAACTTTCATTGTTTCTTTTTTTTTTCTTTATAATTAAGCATCCCCTCCTCATCCCACCACCACACCTCTCCTTTTGGAAAGGCTTCTTCTTCTTCTTTTTATTTATTTTTTTTAATAATAATCTTCCAGATCTTTTCATTTAGCTTTACTAGAATTTCCATTTCCCCTATTAAAGTCAGCTGGAGATTTTTGTCAGCATTTAAAATGCATTTGAAATAATGATTTTGCTGTAACAACCACCTGAATTAACACTGTGTCAGGAGAGAATTGTGGACCATTTTATCTTAAAATACTTGAACACTGATTTTCCTTTCACATAGCTGTACATTTCCTTAGGCACTAAAAATCTGTAACCTGTAGCTTCCACTGAACTGGATTTAGCTTCTCTGCAAATACATTTTGGAATGAGCATTGTATTAGAGTTCTCCAGAGAAACAGAATGAATAGGAGATAGGGTTGGGTAAGTGTGTGCATGCATGTGTGTGCGTGCATGTGTGTGTTTACATCAGTTGACTTTAAGTACAGCAGATTCCCACCCCCGCCCCATAATATGGATGAGACTCAGTCAATCAGTGAAGACCTTAAGAGCACAGACTAAGGTTTCCCAAAGAGGAAGGAATTCTCCTCAAGTGTACAACATAGAAACCCTGCTGAGTTTCCAGCCTACTGCTCTGCAGCATCCAAACTCAAAGCTGCAACATTAACTCTTGCTTGAGTTTTTAGGCTGCTGGCCTGCCCTGCAGATTTTGGACTTGCCAACCCCCACAATCCTGTAAGCCAATTCTTTAAAATCAATTAATTTGTCAATCTCTCTCATAGAGGTTTAAGTAAGTTGATCCCTCAGTGGCCCAGAAGTAGTGGGAATACGATTTCCCACTTATACAGTATTCACATCCTTTAACAATAAGCCACCTTTAGCAGCCTGTAGGTTTAGGGAAGAACACTGTCTTTGCATGGGGCCCAAGTCCAGCCATTTCAAGCTTTGGGTAATGAATGCAGTCTCACTCACCACCTCCCTCACCAACTAGACTGGTGTGCCAGTTAAAATATTTCCAACTGTTAATAACAGAATAACTCAAAACAGTGCTTAAATAGATATTTTTCTCCACATAAATTTAGTCTGGAAGTAGGAGGGGTTTTTTTTTTTCCCCTTTTTGTCTTTTTCCGTGTCCGGCAACGGATCACAACCCTCAGTGTCGCCCCCGTACCGGACCAGGACCAGCGACGGGATCGCAACCCTCGGTGTTGTCCCCACCCCTCGCTCAGCCAGTGAGCGGGAACCGGTCTGTATGTGGGATCCAAACCCTCGGCGGGAGCGCCACCACACTCCCAAGTGGCGCACTATAGCATGCGCCACCGGGCCGGCCCTGGAAGTAGGAGGTTTTAATGTTAGTTGAGTAATAAATAATGCCAGCTGCAGGGTCAGCATCTCTTTGGGTTCTCCTCAGGATCATAAAATAGCTGCTGTAGCTCCAGGTATACTATTCATGACATGACAGAGTTTGAAAGAAGGAAACAGGATTGGTGGAGAACAAATCCTTCTTCTCATGTGTTTTTCTCATTTCAGGTAGAAATATGTTTTCCAGAATCTTCACAACAGGCTTCTCCCTTCATTTTGTTGACCAAATTGAGTCACATTTTCTTTCCTAGTC
>NW_007728022.1:32582-33659 GCF_000696425.1 Galeopterus variegatus | reverse complement strand
TCACAACAGGCTTCTCCCTTCATTTTGTTGACCAAATTGAGTCACATTTTCTTTCCTAGTCTAAGACTCAGTCTTGCTTCTCTGAGATACAGGGATCTTTGCCTGTCAAATGAATAAAATGAAGGTTCTGTTAGCAAGCAAGAAAGGAGGTGTCAATGTCTTTGAATAGGCAGCCAGTGATATCTGCCAGATGCTACCTTTTTGGCTACTCAACATTCTTTTTTTCTATACATATAATTTACACTGAATCTCACTGCCCAAATAAGAAACCCGGAGTTTCATCCACCTCCACAGCTATTATCTCTGGGTGATCAGCAGTCCTTTTTGTCAAATTCAAATATGCTCCTCACAAAGTAGTCTCCTGTAATAAAGCATAAGCTGTCTGTCCACAACATACCTAATACATAAAAGTGGAGAAGAAACAAGGTAACTGTAATAAACCTTGCCTCTGGCAGAAGGGAGAATGGGAAACACTCAGTAACCACCTGTTCTTAGCATATGTCATACACTGCTGCAAGCAGGAATAGTGAGGAACTTACATCCTAAAAATGGAGTAAATTCCTTTTAGCTGCTCTGGTCCTTCTGGAGAATCTTCTTGTCTGTTTTACTCCATGGCAAATTTGGGATAACCGTGAGTGAGTAAATTCTTCCTATGGGTTGTACAGATCGCACAGCTCACTTCCTATTGGTAAAATCAGGGGGACCTGGGGTTTGCCTTGAGGGTTGAATGATCACAGGATGGTGCAGCCAGCCTTGGGAATTTTTTGGCAACTCAATTCTCTTAAAAATTTAGTATTCTTCTTGTCACAGAAGTTTGAAAAAACAGATATATAGATGCCATGACTCTGACCACAATAAAATTAACAATAAAAATCAGTTTTTCTAAGTCATATGAAAACATCTTATGATTAAAAATACACTCATAAATAATAATTCCTGCTTAATCAATAAGTCACAATATAAATTAAAGTAATGGAAGAAAATAACAATAGAAATACACTTTATATCAAAAGTTGTACAAGAGAGATAAGGTGGTTTTTAGAGGTAAATTTATAGCTTGAAATAAATGTATTAAAG
>NW_007728022.1:29253-32273 GCF_000696425.1 Galeopterus variegatus | reverse complement strand
TACAAGAGAGATAAGGTGGTTTTTAGAGGTAAATTTATAGCTTGAAATAAATGTATTAAAGACAATGAAGATTTTTTTAAAATAAAGAAAAACATTCAGCTAAAGACACTAGAGAAAGGACTTAAGCCTTAAAAAGTAAAAGGAAAAAAATAATCTTAAAATTTTAAGAGCAGAAATTACTAAAAAGGAGAAAAAAACAGCACAGTAAAATTAAAACTAGTTCTTGGGGGAAAATAGATAAAATGGACAACACACTAAGAAGACTGAGAAAAACAAGATAAGAAAAGACACAATACACAATATTAGGAATTTAAAAGGGGAATTTTTAAAGATTTAAAAACTTGTAACAGGATAATGTAAAAACCTTAAGCCAATATTTTAAAATTAGATTAGATGGAAAATTTTCTAAAAAATGTTAGCAATGTAACTCAAGAAGAAAGAGAAAATCTGAATAACATAGTGATAAAGACATTTAATCTTATCAAAATATAAATAATTTCTATTTTATACAAACTTTTCACAGAAGAGGAAAAAAGATCAAACTACTTATCTCATTATGTGAGGCAAAATTAACCTTGATTTATAAGAATAGTGTAACTCTGACAAGGATAGCAAAAGAAAAGAAAATTTTGGCCAACTAGAATATAAATTAAAAAATCATTAATAAAATATTTAAAACTCAAATTCAATAGTGGGTTAAAAAATGATAATACATAATACTTAAGTAGCATGTTATCTCTAGAAATAAGAAGGTGGTTCAAGAGAAAAACCTTTTAATGTCATATACCACATGAGAAAGTTACACTGGTGGTTGCTAGGGGCTGGGGAAAAGAGGAAATAAAGAGCTGTTGCATAATGCGCATAGAGTTTGTTTTGCAAGATGAAACACTTCTGGAGATTGGTTGCACAACAATGTAAATATACTTAACACCATTAAACTGTACACTTAGAAATGGTTAAAATGGTAAATTTTATGTTTTACATTTTTTAAAACAAAAATTTTAAAAAGGTATTACAAAATATGTATATAAATTATCATCTCCATAGATAAGTAATTGATAAAATTAATGATCACTGATAATTTTTAAAAATTAGCACACCTGAGTAGCTTCCTCACTGTGGTTGGTTGAATAATAACTTCCTCATATTAATCTCATACTAATCTCTAGTACCTGTGAATGTCACTTTATGTGGCAAAAGGGACTTTTCAAATATGATTAAATTTAAGATCTTGAGACAGGAAGAGTATCCTGGACTATCCAAGTGGGCCCAATGTAATCACAAAGTTCCTTATAAGAGGGAGACAGGAGGAGTCAGAGTAGAGAAAGAGATGTGATGTTGGAGGCAGAGATAGTGTTGTGCTTTGATGATGGAATTCCTTGGCTGCCAAGGGATACAGGCAGACTCCAGAAGCTGAAAAAGGCAAAGAAACAGAGTCTTTTCTCAGCATTTCCTCAGCCCTACTAACACCTTGGCTTTAACCTACTAAAACTGATTTTGGAATCTGGCATCCATGACTGTAAGAAAATAAATGCATACTGTTTTGAACCACTAAGTTTGTCATAATTTGTTACAGCAACAAATTAGACCCCTTAGGATCTAATGAGAGATTTGAACATTTGTTAGATTTGAGATCAGCACACTTGAATCATACTATTCTACTCTACTAAATAAAGCCACACTATTTCTGTTAACTACTCATAACCAGTTATGTGCTGGCATTTAAGGAAGGAAGAAAAAAAGAAAGGAAATGAAAGAGACCTGATACGTAGTGTTTGCTGATCTCCACGGTGTAGCTACTCCCACCAGTGTTATGTCGCTGAAGCAGAGCTGAGAAGTGCTACACACAATGGGCCCTTGCAAACTGGTGTAGAGGCCAACACACCACTGCTCACGAATTAGAATATTGAATAGAAAAAAATAAAGAAAAAAAAATCATGTTCTTAGACGCTACTGAAATTGTAAAATCTATAAAAAGATATTTAACAAAATGTTTAATACCATGCAGAGATCGTTTTTAAAATGCTTAAAAGAAAGAATTGAATACTTCAGAAAATATATTAATGGCTAGGGAGAACTAATATTATCGATATCAATTCACTTCAAATTAATCTATAATTTCAGTATAATTTAAATTAAATCCCAACAGAGAACAAAAAATTTGTTTGAAAAAGGAAGTGGTCAAAAACAGCTGAGTCAATTTTGAATTTGAAAAAGAAAGTGGTCAAAAACAGCTGAGTCAATTTTGAAGAACAAGAAGATAAGGGGATTTGTACTAATACAAAGCAAATCAGCAAGTAAAATATTTGATATTGACATCAGGATGAAGAAATAAAAAAATGTAACTGAGTAAAGAGCCTATAAGCAGGCACAGGTATTTTGGGAAACTGGATATATGAAGATACGGCCTTACATATTAGTGTGGAAAGGGTGGCCTCTCATTAAATGGTTTTGAGACAATTGGATTTCCATATGAAAAAATAAACCAAATTCAAATTTTCTGTAAGGCAAGAAAAGAAAAAAAGAAAAGATCCACAGAAAAGCTGAAAAAAAATGCAAAATATAGGAAAGAGTAATTATCTCAAGTTCATAAAGAACTCTTGAAACTAATCGAAATATATTAAACCAAATAGACGGACTAAATTGGTGAGAAATAACTGTTAACATTAGAAAAATAAAGAGCCAATTTTGACAAAAAATAGTATGGTAAAATATTCAAATGCATTAGAATTAAAAACAAAACAAAACTGTCCTCCCCCCCCCCGAGGGCTGACTAGAGAGGTCTGGCACTAGTCCCCCTCACAAAAAGAGATGAAAATGACAGATCAACAAATGTATTTGACTGAAACAACTGAGAAAATATGCTGCACAGCACCAGGAGAGTGACAAGAACCTCGTGAAGGGCAGAAAGTAGGAACCACACCATGAAGAACAGAGCAGGGCATCAAGCCTCTGCCCTGCTGCACAGAAGGTAAGCTGGAAAAGACAGCAGCTGTTTCCACTGCTGCCACAATCTCCAG
>NW_007728022.1:11758-28874 GCF_000696425.1 Galeopterus variegatus | reverse complement strand
ATGACAGATCAACAAATGTATTTGACTGAAACAACTGAGAAAATATGCTGCACAGCACCAGTAGAGTGACAAGAACCTCGTGAAGGGCAGAAAGTAGGAACCACACCATGAAGAACAGAGCAGGGCATCAAGCCTCTGCCCCGCTGCACAGAAGGTAAGCTGGAAAAGACAGCAGCTGTTTCCACTGCTGCCACAATCTCCAGTGGTCCCCACTACAAGAGAGTCGCCCAGTCTTTTCAGGACCCAGGCCCAGTTGGACAGTAGCTGGGAGTTAGTGTAGCTGCACACTCTCACATTGGAAGCTCAGGGAGAGGAAATCCCCTCCTGCCCTGAGTGGCCATGACCCAGCACCATCCTGGAGTTGAACCCATGGCTGGAGTGTGTCCTGTCCTCAACTCAGTGAGACTGACTCCCTTTGTCTGGAGGCACCTGGAGGCCCCACTTACATTCTGTTGTGTTCACACAGGCATTGGCAGGACCACTGCCCCAGCTGCCTGAAGACTGGAACAGACAGAAATCAAGATTAAGACCCCAGCGTCTGAACACACGCAGCACCCCTACCCACCCCAGGTGAGCAGGCAGACCAGCTGAGAAGAAAAGTGGCCAATGTGTGGCTGTTCCCCATTTTCACATGTGCCTGCCCTGCACAGCCTGTAGACACACTGAACCCACAGGTATGTGCATTGGCCCACAGCCAGCCCCTCCACACATTTATGCAGGTTCCAGCAGTACCACAAGGCCAGCTGGCTGGAGCCTAGGCCAGGCGGAGGGACTGAAACTCTAGCATCTGAGCTCACATGACACTCCCTCCCCTCTCCTCTGGGGTGAGCAGGCAGACCAGCTGTGTGGGAAAGCTGCATGTACCCTCCCTACACAACCCATGGACCCTCTGAGCCCACACATGCTCACACAGGCAGCCAGCCCAGCAGTGGCTCCTCTTTCCCCTGCAGCCCTCCTTAGAGCCATGTGGTCCTACTGCTTTCTTTCAGGTTTTATACAGGCTTAACAGCTGGCCTGGTGACCCTCTACAGAGGTGCTAGGACCTGCTGTGCCAGTGTGTACTAGCTCACAGACCAACAGCAGATCAGGCAGGGGCTTTGACTCTCCAAAACAGGCCTCTATAGAGCTACTAAGCTTGGCTGCACCCTTGCAGGCTTGTACTGAGCTTAACAGCTGATCAGGTGGCCACCTGCAGAACTGCCAAACCCTGTGGTATCTGTACACACCTACTCCCAGACCACTAGCTGATAGGGTAACAGCTTTCCCTCCCTAGCATACCTCTAGGGAGACACTGGGTCCCATAACATCCATGCACACTTGCTGCAGGCTCAACAGTTGATCCAGCAGTCTTCTACAGAGCTAACAGGACTTGTTGCATCAGTGTACACCTGTTCACTGAACGACAGCAGATTGGGCAGGGACTTTGACAATCCAAAGCAGGCCTCTATAGAACTACCAGGCCCACTGCCACAATAACCCTCCCCAGGGTCACCCAACCCAACAAGAAACTGCCAATGACTAGGCCACAAAGGTACTCACAGACATCTCCAAGATTGAATATGGTTGAAAAAATTGCGTGAAGTGTGAACTACTGCACTCACCCAGGTCCAAGCTTAAAACACCCAATCTGACTTTCAATACAGAATACTTCTACAGGAAAGAGTCCTCCCTTTAAAACCATGCCTAAAATTAAAAGAAGTGACTACACCACCAGCTGCCCAGATATTAGTGCAGAGATACAAGAAGCACACACACACACACAAAAACAAAAACAAAAACAAAAACAAAAACAGGGAAACATAACAGTATCCCCCAAAAGAAGACTACAATTCTCTAATTCCAGACCCCAAATAACAGAAAACTGGAGAATCCCCTGAAAAGGAGTCCCAAACGGCAATACTAAGAAAACTCAACATGAAGGACAAAAAAATAGAAATCAAAATGAAGTTAAAAAAAAAAAAAGATCCAGGACATGTATGAGAAATTCAACAGAGACAGAAAAAATTTTAAAAACCAGCAGAAATCCTATAACCGAAGAATCCATTCAACAAAATGTAAAATCAAATCAACAGCATAAGCAGAAGGCCAAAACAAGCAGAAGAAAGATTTTCTGAACTAAAAGACAGGCTTTTAAAATTAACGTATTTGGACCAAAAAAAGAAAAAAGAATTTTAAAAAAATGAAGAAATCCTATGAGATCTTTCTGATAACCTTGAATACAAACACCCATATTATAGGTGTACTGGAAAAGGAAGAGAAAGGAAAAGGCACTGAAAGCCTGTTTATGAAATAATAGCCAGAAAAGTCTTAATTATTGTGAGAGATACAGTCTTACAGATCCAAGAAGCTTGAGGATCCCTATACAGATTTGACACAAGAAGGACCTCCCTGAGACACATTATAGTTAAACTTTCAAAACTCAAAGATGAAGAAAAAATTCTAAAAACAGCAATAGAAAAGCATGAAATCACCTATAAGGGAATTTCCATCAGATAAACAGCAGATTTATCACCAGAAACCCTATAGGACAAGAGAGAGTGGGATGACATATTCAAAGTGCTAAAAGAAAATAAAAATGTCAACCAAAAATACTAGATCCAGCAAACCTTTCCTTTCAGAAATGAAGGAAAATAGTATCTTAGGCAAAGAATCCACAGAGAAATATTGGATTTAAATAGCACTTCAGACCAAATGGACTTGATAGATATATATACAGCATTTCATGCAACAATTGCAGAATATACATTCTTCTCAACAGCATACAGATCATTTTCCAGAATAGACCACATGATAGGACAGAAAGTAAGCCTCAATAAATTTAAAAAGATTGAAATCATATTGACTATATTTTCAGAGCACAGTGGATTAAAATGAGAAATGAACAACAAACAAAACTTTGGAAACAATAGAAATAGATGGAAATTAAACAACATGCTCCTGAAAGACCAATGGGCCAAAGAAAAAAATTTAACAGGAAATCAAAAAATTCCTTGCAACAAATAAAAATACAAGTATTTAAGTTACCAAAACCTATGGGATACTGCAAAAGCAGTTCTAAGAAGAAAATTTATTTGCAATAAATGCTTACATCAAAAGAATAAAAAGACTTCATGTAAACAATCTAACATTACATCTCAAATAAGTAGAAAAACATGAACAATACAATCCCAAAATTAGTAAATGGAAAGATATAATTACAATCAGAGCAGAACTAAATTAAACAGAGACCAAAAGAACAACACAAAAGATAAACAAAACAGAAAGTTTGTTTTTTGAGAAGATAAACAAATTAAACAAGCCATTGGCCAGACCTACAAAAAGAAGAGAGAAAACCCAAATAACAAAAGTCAGAAATGAAAAAGGAAACATTACAACTGATATCATGGAAATACAAAGAATCACTAGAGATTATTATGAACAACTATATGCTAAGAAACTTGAAAATCTGGAGGAAATAGATAAATTTATGGACACATACAAACAACCAAGACCGAACCAAGAAAAATTAAAACACTGGAACAGACCAATATTGAGTAAAGAGATTGAAGCAGTAATCAGAAGTCTCCCAACAAAGAAAAGCCCAGGACCAGATGGCTTCACTTCTGAATTCTACAAAATATTTAAAGACGAATTAATACCAATTCTTTTCAAACTATTCCAAAAAATTGAAAAAGATGCCATTCTCCCAAATTCATTCTGTGAGACTGGTATTGCCCTGACACTACAGTCAAAGACACAACAACAAAAAAAGAAAACTGCAGGCCAATATCCTTGATGAACATAGACACAAAAATCCTCAACAAAATATTAGCAAACAGAATACAACAGCAAACCAAAAAGATCATACATTGTGATAAAGTGAGATTCAGCCCAGGGATGCAAAGATGGCACAACAAATGCACACCAATAAATGTGATACACCACATCAACAAAATCAAGGACAAAACCAGTAAGATTATTTCAATAGATGCAGAGAAAGCATTTGACAAAACTCAGTGATGCTTCGTGATAATGATCTTCATCAAATTAGGTTGAGGAAAAAAAGAAGGAAAGTATCTCAACACAATAAAAGCTACATATGACTAACCCACTGCCAACACCATCCTGAATGGTGAAAATCTGAAAGCTTTTTCTTTAAGAACAAGAACAAGACAAGGATGTCCACTCTTACCACTCCCGTTCACATAGTATTGGAAGTATTAGGTAGAGCAATCAGGCAACAGAAAGAAATAAAGGGCATCCAAATTGGAAAAGACAGTCTATTTGTCCCTGTTCACAAATGACATGATTCTTTATGTAGAAAAATCAATAAACTCTACCAAAAACCTCCTAGAGCTGAGAAACAAATTCAGTAAAGTTGCAGAATACAAAATCAACACACAAAAACAAATAGTGTTTCATACAACATAAATGAATTAGCAGAAAAGGAAATCAAGAAAGCAAGCCTATTTACAATAGCTACCAAAATATAAAATACCTAGGAATAAATTTAACAAAGGAAGTGAAAGATCTCTACAACAAGATCTACAATTCACTGCTGAAATAAATTAAAGAGGACACCAAGAGATGATGACATTCCATGTTCATGAATTGGAAGAATTAGTGGTGTGAAAATGTCCATACTACCCAAAACAATCTGCAGATTCAATGCAATCCCCATCCAAATATCAATGATATTCTTCACAGAAATAGGAAAAAGAAAACCTAACATTCATATGGAATATCAAAAGACCCCATATATATAGCCAATGCTGAGCAAAAATAAATAATTAAATAAAGCGGGAGGCATTACACTATGTGACTTCAAATTATACTGGAAAGCTAAAGTAACCAAAACAGCATGGTACTGACATAAAAGCAGACACATAGACCAGTGGAACAGAAGTGGGAACCCAGAAATCAACACACGTACTTACAGCCAACTGATCTTCAACAAAGGTGCAGGGAACATACACTGAAGAAAGAACAGCCTCTTTAGCAAATAGTGCTAAGAAAACCAGATATCTATGTGTAGAAGAATGAAACTGGACCCAAACATTTAACCGTATACCAAAATCAACTCAAAATGGATTAAAGACTTAAATATAAGACCTAAAACTATAGAACTCTTAGAAGAAAACAGGGGAAAAACTTCAGGAAGTAGGACTGGGCAAATATTTTATGAATAAGACCTCTAAAGCACAGGCAGCAAAAGGAAAAACAAACAGGATTATATCACACTAAAAAGCTTCTGCACAACAAAGGAATCAACTGACAGAGTGAAAAGACAACCTCAGAGTGGGAGAAAATATTTGCAAACTGTACATCTGACAAAGGATTAATATCCAGAATACACAAGGAACTCAAAAGGAACTACATTTTATACAAGTAAAAAAACCAAATAATCCAAATAAAAAAATTGGCAAAGGAACTGAATGGACATTTCTCAAAAGAAGACATACAAAGGGCCAACAAGTACATAAAAAAATACTCCACATAGCTAATCATTTGGGAAATGCAAATCAAAACAACATTGAGATATCATATCACCCCGGTTAGACTGGATGTTATCAAAAAGACAGAGAATAACAAATGCTGGCAAGGATGTGGCGAAAGGGGAACTCTTCTACACTGCTGGTGGGACTGTAAATTAGTACAGCCATTATGGAAAATAGTATGGAGGTTTCTCAAACAGCTATAGGTGTCATATAGTTATATCATATATATCTTATTGATATATCATATATTATATAGATATCAGTATACATATCATACTATCCTGCAATCCCTCTACTAGGTATATACCCAAAGAAAAGGAAATCTCCATTCCCATATTTATCACAATTCTATTTACAATAGAATCAAGTCATGAATCAACTTAAATGTCCATCAGTGGATGACTCAATAAGGAAAATGTGGTATATATACACAATGGAATACTACTCATCCAGTAAAAAAAAATGAAATTCTGCCATTCACAGCAACAAGAATGAGCTTGAGAAAATTGTAAGTGAAACAAGCTAGGCACGGAAAGAGAAATACCTCATGTCTTCATTCATAAGTGGGAGCGAAGGAAAAAAGGAGGGAAAAAAGGAGGGAAAAAAGGAGGGAAAAAAGGAGGGAAAGAAAGATCACAATAATGCATTGAACTTTCAGAAGGAGAGAACAGAAATGTGGTTACTAGAGGTAAGAACAGGGTAAGGGAGATTAGCAAGAAATTGGTTAATAAACAGAAAGGATGATTATGTTTTGAAATGATGAACATGCTAATTATCCTGATTAGAGCATCACACATCTTACACAGGTATTGATATTCAACTCTACCCCAAAATATGTACAATCAATTATTTTTTAATAAAATAATTAAAAACAATTTTAAATTAATAAGATGCTGTGTTTCTCTATCAAAATGAAAACAATTGAAAATGCTGATTTTTCTTTAAAAAAATCTGCAAGTTGTGTTCAAGTGCTTATTCGTACAGTAAGGGAAATGAGAGCTGTTGAGCATATTTTCTAAACTTGGTAGAAATATAAATTGGTACAACCTTTCCAGATTGAGATATATTTACAAAAATTTAAATATGTCTCCTTCTGACCATATAAATCAATGAACTTATCTTACAGAAAGAAAGAAAAAAGTGTGCAAAGAGCCATATGCAGCCCATTTAAGTGAAGAAATGAATAAGTCTTTGATATATTGCTAACAGAAAAGAAAATCAGTTTACAAAAGTTACATATAGTATTATTTATTTTTTATAAAACAAAAAATAATATGTATTTATTCAAATGCCTTAAAAATTATCTTGAAGGAACATGTAGAAGTGATTATTTATGAATGCTGCAGATATGGAGTCCTGTTTTTTAATTTATAATTTTCTGTGCTTTTTCAATTTTGCAGTAGATACTACTCATATACTGGGATAAATTACTTTCAAAATTATTAAGCAAAGCAGATGCACTATAGGTTCTTACAAAATATTTGATTGACACGTGTATTATTTTTAATTTATTTTTTTTTAATTTTGGTTCTGTGCCCTCAGATGGGCATAAATTTAAAAATGTTACGCATGAGGAAAGGTAAGTAATATATGGTGATGTGCTCAAAATCATCCCTCTCCTTTGCCTACCAACTCAGGTCCCTCGTGGAGTCTTGCATGCATGTGTTTCCACAGGATGAATCTCCTCGCATCAGGTTTCTTGGTCTTGAATCCAGTAAGTCTCCATGAGTAAATATACATACACAGTTAAATTTTCATACCATACACATGCTCATATTATGACTTTTTCTGAATCACACTTTGTATTGACGTTATTTATTTGTATGTCTGTCTTATCTTCCTGGTAAACTGTAAACTCCCAGAAAATAAAATGTATATCATTCTTTTTGTATCTCCCAGGAACAATTAGCAAAATACCTTGTATATATTATTATAAATGACTGATTCATTGACTAAATGTTGTGAAGATTGCATGGGTTTAACTTGGATTAATTTGTGGCTATTTTATATGATTTAAAAATAGTAATTTTTGGATAAATGAAAGTAATGACTATTTTAAATATAGGTAAAAATACACATATGTAACTGCATAAATGATACCGGGTTCAATTATAATTATATTTGATAAGATACATTGAATTGATGAATAACAGATCTACAGTGATTTATAATGAAAAATATGGGGTATAAGAAAGATCTTCCTTTATATTTTTGTTTGTGTCATAGAAGCCACAAATATTCTTCCATAAAACATACTCATGGCTTTATTAGAGACAGGCTTGAGAATGCATGAAATAGAGTCTAATCCAAAACATCACTTCCTTCGTTCTAATGAAGTATCTTATTTGATGGATAAAAATAGCTTGATGTGTAAAGTGAATTAATTATAATCACAACTACCATTTAGTGAGCAACTGCTGTGCAACACACTTTGTGTTTGCTGTCGCCAAGCCCACTAAAAACTTCGTTATATACTAAGTAAAGAAGCAAATACTCTATTGACTTACTCCAAAACCCAAACTTCCAACTAACAGATTCACTTTTTTACAGATATATTAAAAGCAGTATAACAGTGATTTCAGCAACGTAGCCAAAGTTTCTGGTTATATGTCTTGAAATTTTCATGGATCATAACACATCTGCAGTAGAGTTGTGATCAAATGATTATATCCACTGCATTTGCCAAAAATAAAATCATACATAAAACGTCCTCACTAAAACTGTTCTCCTAAAATATCTTTATGTAGATATCTGAGGGGAAAAAATTCTTCCATTTAGCTGCAGTGCTGTTTGTAATTAGCATGACAGTCCCTTTTATGTCTAAAAATAGAGTTACAATAGTCATTTTAGCAATATACATTAATCTTCGCTTTTATATTTTGTTTATATGAACATAGAATAACAAAAAGAAGTGCATGTTGTCTTAAAATACCTTTTATGAATGCTTCGTGTGTTATCACACATCTAGACCTTACAAAGCAAGTCACCCAATTGATTATATTAAAATATCACCCCTCTGCTTAGCAATTTTATCTGGGAGCACAGATCACTGAAGAAATTATAAGAAAACAATAGTATAATTGTTATTTTAGTCTAATCTATTCATGGGCATGATCAGAAAACTTCTCATACGTAACGAATTACATACATTATGGTACAGTTCCAAATGTAAATCTCACATTTTAAATACCTACCTTT
Organism: Galeopterus variegatus; assembly: GCF_000696425.1. Taxonomy (NCBI): domain Eukaryota; kingdom Metazoa; phylum Chordata; class Mammalia; order Dermoptera; family Cynocephalidae; genus Galeopterus; species Galeopterus variegatus. Next base: position 20,199 of record NW_007728022.1, on the reverse strand, counting down.
AGAAAAGCTGCTTCTTTTGTCCAATACTTTCCTTAGATTCTTCTGTTGTGCTTCTGAAATACTGTAAGCTTTACAGGGAAAGGATTACTCTGCAAAGTTGCAGATCCCATATATGGTTTTGGTTTTATGTACAAAGGAAATTTGAGGAAAAATTTGCAAGCAAATAAAGAGATTTAATAAAATATCATGCAGATATCGTCTACTTATTTTTCTTCCAGTGATTTGCAATTTGAGTAAAGGATTACTCTGCAAAGTTGCAGATCCCATATATGGTTTTGGTTTTATGTACAAAGGAAATATGAGGAAAAATTTGCAAGCAAATAAAGAGATTTAATAAAATATCATGCAGATATCGTCTACTTATTTTTCTTCCAGTGATTTGCAATTTGAGTGATAGCTCCTGGCCAGGAGAGTTATACATCTTGTCGGCTAAACTCAGAGGCAATGTGCTATGTGGCAAGAGTATAGATTTGGGAACTATACCAGTCTGGAGATCATGCAGCTTCAACACAAGTCAATTATTTTTCAGGATTGCATTGGTGGTGACCCTAACGAGGCTACTCAGGTCTTTGCATAGAGGTTCTCTCTTTGACATAGGAAAAAAGGAATGGCTGAGCATAACACTAATTTGTAGATCGTAATTTTTATCTAACGTCTAATATATTTGACATAATGCTTTATCGAGGGTAAAAGTATTAATTTTTAGCTAATTACCTTCAATAGGGATTTTTTTAAAAAAAATGTCTTCACTTTTTCTTAACATAGACTACGGTATCATTTCTGTCTGATTCAGTTATGTGATGTTCACAGGTGTAATTTCACTTTGGTAATCAGGATCTAATGTTTCATGTTGTCTAATGTTGCCCTCAACTTAAATCATGGACACATGGTAGCTTATGGATAAACATCTCAAGGACTTAGATTGTTTCTAAAGATTACAGAGCTGGAAGAGCTACTCTGAGGAACCTACTAAAATTTGTTTTCAAATTTCTTCTTGTATGAGTCTCTTTGTCAGTTTCTGTTGCTCACAACAAAATGTCTGAAACCAGGTAATTGATAAAAAAATAAAATTTATTTCTTACGGTTTGGGAGTCTGGGAAGTCCCATGTTGAGGGAGAACATCTATGCGGGCCCTTTTCTTGGTGGGATGTACTTCTAGAGTCCCATGGTGACCAGCTTATCATACGGTGAGGGCTGATCAAGGGTGTATTTAATGTGCCTACTTGCTCTCCTTATAAAGCCACCAGTGCTCCTCCTATGATAATCCACTCATCCATTAACCCATTAATCAATGAGTGAATTAATCCATTCACGAAGGTACAGCCCTTACATTGCAATCACCGCCCAAAGGTCCCCACCTGTCAATACCGCCACATTGGGGATTAAGCTTCCATATGAGCTTTGGAAAAGACAAACATTTAGACCATAGCAATCTTCAATGTTAGTTATCAGAGAGAAACCATGAACAGATCTGCTTCTCTTTGGGGATTGAGAGAGGTTTACTGGATTTAATAGCCCTCGAGATATCCAGATTTATATAATAATTGCCAGATCTTAGAGAAAGTTATGATATCAAATGCTTTTTTTACAAATGCAGTGTATATAATAGAAAGGGTGAGAATGCTTTCTGAATTTATTTCCTACATCATAAGGTTTTCAACATGTAATTCAGCATGGCCTCAGTGCATCCATTTACATGTGCTCTCAAGGACGCTTGCTAGCAGTGGGCACTAAGAAATGCAATAATTGTTGCCATCTTTCTACTTGAAGATGTGATAACTATTTCAGAAACCATAGCAAATGCCTTCCTTGCTCTACAGGTTGTGAGATTATGCATATATTTTAGTAGTTTATTCCATACATGATTAAAAATTGTGTTAAGATTACCATCTGACTCTAGATTTTTCTATATTCTTAATTTGGCTATAACTAATTTTGTGAACAAAGTAAATTCAATACAATGTATTATAGAGAGTGCTGAAGTAGTATATAGGTTTTCCCCCAACTTATACATTTATTTCATTTGAGAGGAGTTTCTGATTTTCTGTGAGACCTTAGTGCATTTATGTGAAGTTCATCAAAGCATGAACTTGATTTTTATATTATTAGTCTAGAAGCCAAAGCATATGTTCTGGATGACCCTGATAAAATTATCTCTGCACACCATGACAAAATTCAGTACATCTCTGTTTTCGTTGCCAAAAATAAAAAATAAAGCACTATTATTTTTGTCCTGAATGTTCCTTTATTGTTTTCTGTTCATTTGGATGGTAGTAAAAAAGATATTTAGTAGTAAAATCTTGCTGGGCACATTTTCCAGGTAGGGAGAATAATGCTATTCAGATCTCCAATAACACGTCCTCTAGCATTTTTCTTCTAATTTAGGCATCATTGACAGCAATCAACTTGTCAGTTTTATTTAGTAGATAAAAATGGAAAAGATAAAACTGAAATCCAAGACTGCTTTTATTTTTGAAATTTAAATGGCAACTATTATCATTTCATACAGCCCATTATGTGTGAATGATGTCTAAGATCATATGAGCTTCTTTTCACTTTTACATCGTATTTTATTTTAATCATTAGAAAAATTACTATACTACATATTCCACTGATGCTCTGAAAGACAAGCTCTGTGACTTTTGCTTTAAATTATTATTTTAAAACAAATAATATATACTTGACTTAGCATCAGGACTCATGGTTAGATGTAAGCGAAATGAAAGTTTTTACTGTGCTATTTATATCCAAATATAACAGTTTAATTGCATTTTAAATGTTTTAACAAAATTATATAAATAAACACAAAGTATGAAGTTAAACTCCTTTTCAGAAACATAGAGCAATAAAAGTCAAATATTTCCTAACTAATTTCTAGGATTAAATTTCACCAGCAAAAAGCATGGTATAAATAATACCAAGTTATATCATATGAAAGGGCTCGTTTATACCAATAACAAATTTGTTCATCTAGAACAGGGTTTTTCAGTCTCAGCACTGTTGACTTTGGAGTCAGATAATTCTTTGTCATGGGGACTATACTCTGCATTGTACAATGTTTAGTAGCATCACTAGCTTCTATTTACCAGGAGCCTGGCCTCTATCTTGCCACCGGTTATAACAAGCAAAAAATGTCTCCAGCCATTGCTAAATGTCTCCTAAGTGCAAAGTTGTATCTAGTTGAAAACCACTGATGTAACACATAATTGTGAGTCTCCATGTGTCAGCCACTGTGCTAGGTACTAAGGATGCAGAGGTGATTAAGATCCAGCTCTGAAAAACTCATATCTAGAAGTGGAGGCATGTAAACATCAATGTAAATAATAATAGAGGTATATTAAAGAATTTTGCTTTAGTCTACTCAATCTAATAGGTTCCCAAACTAACCATTCAATGTATCTTATTTGAAAGGGTCATCCAAGAGAAAACCCTGTCTCATTAATTTACTATATTCTTTATCCAAGCACATACCATGGTACTTCTTCAGACCTTATCATTGTCAAAGACACAGTTTCATAGATTGTCTGATAGTAGAGTCCATCTTAATCTTTCTGGTCACAGTTTAATATAAATCTTTCAGCTTGTTGGCAAATCAGTCAATCTTGTCTCCCTGTGAGCGAACTCTCCCCCACAAAATCTTCAGGTGTATGTCAAGTTAGGTGAACTAAGGCCATTGAGCTTAGGTCAAAACTCTCAATGATCTCTATAAATGCATATAACTCTAAAATGCATGAGGTTACTTTCAAATGTTTAAGATTTGTTTATAATGCACTATTAAATAATTCCAATTCCTTTTCTAAAAAAATAACTTTCTAAATAGATAAAAATGTTTTATTTATTTTTAAATTTTTAAATAATATGTTTTTAGAAGACTCTAAACAATATATTCATATCTTCTTATTTTTCTCTATTCCTTTGGATGGAGAAAAGAAAAAAACAGGTATTCAGAATAGATTTGTTAGATTGTTTCTTTAATCTCAGTCGTTATCAGAGTGAAAATCATCAGACTTTTTTTCTCCTATCAAAATAATCCTAATAATATGGCATAAGAAGACTTTATTTTTGTAATGTTTATGTCAGAGAGCAAACTACCAAATTGAAGCCAAACTTTAATATCATTGACTCTACTGCTGAGATATTGCTATTTGAAAATATGATGCCAGAATTATTTTCTAACATTTATTGGGCATTCTGCTAAGTATTTTGCTTAGATTACTTCTCCTAATCTTTAGAAAACATTTTAACTAATGGTTAACATCATTTTACATATGAGAAAATTGAGACCTGGTTAAATAATTTGTCCACAGTCACATAGCTGGTTAGTAGTGGAACTTAAATTTGAATCTTCGTACTATTAGCTACTTTTTTTTAGAGACAATTGGTAAATTTGTTGGCAATCTTATCTAAAGATAATTTAGAGGGAATAAATTTTTTCCTCTTGGACCACTTCTCTAGAGATAGCTTACAAAATTAGGAAGAAATCCTTAGCTCCATATATTTATAAGGATAACCAAATATTTTCAAATGACAGCTCATTAGGTGTTAATTTAGGGGGTTCACATTATTTGCTAGGTTCTCCTGGATTACCACTGTTCTTTTGGTTAATATTTTAGCTTTCATGAAAGGGATATTTTGTGCTACTATTCAACATTGACTAAAGTCTCTATTCAAAGCAATAAGTCAAGAAAATATTTGGAAAGGAAATGGCAAAACTTATTTTCTGTAAACAGTCTGACTCTTAAGCACCTTTAATAATGTTTACACTTACCCTTGTAAAGTTAGGTTGCCGTCTTCTCCTATTACGTATGTGATAAAACTCATAAAAGTAGGTAGAAGAACCTGATAGAACTTTTGTGAAATCAGAATGTTTAATTAATAGCTGATTCTTGCCAGACTGTTTACATCAGTTTTTCATGTGCATTCCTTTCTGCAAGGACTCCATTTATTTTTAGCCCCCAAATTACAGAATTATTGTTTCACTGTGTTAATGTAAAATATTATTCTCTTATCTATTAATGCTAAACATATGCAAAACTTATGACCCAGCAGTTGCACTGCTAGGTGCATACATAGAGAAATGAATGTATATGCCCACCAAAAAACATTAATTTTTATAGCAGCATTGTTCATTGTAGTCAAAAACTGAAAACAACTCAAACATCTGTCAATAGTAAAATAATAGATTGTGATTTTTTTAAAAAAGGAATACTATACAGAACTTGAAAATACTACCTGCATATGCGACAATGAGGATGGATTGCATGAATGTAATGAAAAACTAAAGAAACCAGACACCAAATACTACATGCTGTATAATTCCATTTATATAAAGTTCAAGAACAAGAACAATTAATTTATAGAGATATAATTCAAAATAGTGATTTTCTCTGGGGGAAGCAATTGGTATTAACTGTGAAGGGAGAAGAAGAAAATCTCTGTTGTCTTGGAAACATTATTTTAATCTGCATTGAGGCCACAGGACATATATATATATATGTAATGTAAACAATATATGTATATGTAAAAAATCATTGAATTGCACATTTAAGACTTGAGTACTTTCTTGGATGTTTGTTTGCCTATAATGACTTTTAAATAATGTCAGATTATTTCTTAAATCTGTTTTTATGGATCCTTCAGGTTCATATTTTCATGTGGGATCATAAAGTATATTGATATGTATACATTCCTTATTATTATTGCTATATGTCCAATCACATGGTGGAGGAATTGGCCAAAGAGAGTATTACAGTGTTTATTGCTTTTATTGGCATTACTGACCTTTGCCTTTGTGAGGAGGAGACAGCTATGGATCCAACAGTTATCTCAGTGCATATCCCTAAACACAGAGCTTATGCAAAGCATGTACTTTTATTTCAACTGCAAGAACCTGAATAAGTAAGAATAGGCAACTTAATAAGGAACAATAAGCTTAAATGACGTAAATTATGAAAGATTTTGAGCTACGTTTTGAAAAACATATCTGAATTTCTTTTATATGTGTTAAATGATTAGAAGCAATCAATAAATATTACATTAGATATACAAAGCCAATTTATTAACAACAAAAAGAAAATTCAATTATTTAAAATATTATTTATAGTCCACAATGAAAAAATATTATGACAAAAAAATAACATCTTTTCTAAGGCAAAGTAAAAAGAAACAAAACAAACAGAAAAACTATTTGCAGAAGAATAGAAATTAGAAATAAATTTAACGAATTGCATGAACAACCTATAGGAGAGGAGGTAATTGTTCTTTCAGTCCTAGGTTCATGGCTGAGGCCCCTATAACAAAAGACAAATTAGTAAGGAAAAGGTATACAGATTTATTTAATGTAAGTTTTGCATGACACGGGAGCTTTCAGAACTGAAGACACATATAGGCCAGCCACCATAAAAATAATAATGATACTACTACTACTACTACTACTACTACTACTAAAACAAAAGAAAAACCAAAGACCCAAAGAAACAGGGAAAACTGGTACAAGAAGTGGATAGTCATAAGAAAGAATAATTGGACAAAGGGGGCATGATCTAATGATAATAACCTGGGGGAATTTAGCAAGTCCTGTTTGTTCAAATGCTTCTGTGTGTCCCTCCCTGTGTCTTCAGAGATAAGAATGTTCCTTCCTCTGGGTATAGGGAGGGCACCTCTCCAATGAGGATCTTATGACCTGCCTTAGGGGAGAAGGGCAGGAGAAGGTGAGAGTGACTTTCCTGCTTCTTCAGTTTTCTCAAATGCCAAGGTACCATATTTTGGGGTGGTGTGTTCTGAACCCCACCAACCTCTACACAGACAGCTATAAAACATTATTGAGACAAATTAAAGAAAAACCAAATAAACAGAGGGATATAATGTATTTGTATATTGAAAAATTCAGTGTGATAAAGATGTCAGTTTCCTCCAAATTGATTTACAGAACCGATGCAACCTAACAAATATCCCGGTAGACAGATATCTTAAATGTGTATGTCAATGTAGAGACAAGAATAATAAAGGCACTCTTGAAGACAATCAACAAGATGTGAGAACTTACTCTACCCAACACCAAGACCTGAAAGAAAGCTACAGTAATACAAACGTTTTTATATAGGCACTAAGGTTTTAAAAAAGAGAGATCAATTAAATACAATAAAAAGTCAACAAGTGGCTCATGCTTATATGTACACAAAACTTAGACAAAGGTAGCAGTATGGAAAAGATGATCTTTTCAACGAATAGAATAGAACTGTGGTTACTAGACATAGGAAAGGGGAAGGACTTGGGGGGTTAGTAGGAATTTGGTTAATGGACACAAAAGATGATTACATTTTGTAATGATGAATATACTAATTATCCTGATTTGAACATTACATATTGTGCACAAGTACTGATATTTAACATTGTACCCCACAAATACGTGTAATCAATTATGTTTCAATAAAAAAAGATGATATTTTCAATAAATGATGCTGGGTTAACTGGATATTCATACGGAAATAGTATTAAGCTTGACCCCTACTGAATAATACATAAAATAATTAATTCTAAGTGTATTGTAAAGTTATCCCTGCAGAAGCTGGTCACCTAGGACCACTGGAAACCCCCAAACACAATAGAAAGAAAATATTACAACACATATAAGCAACTTGAGGGACTTCTACAAAGCAATAAGGCAAACTAATAGAAAAAATAAGCAGAGTCTTACAATAGAGAGTATTATAATTGATCAATAAAAGCACTTTTAAAAATGCTTAACCTCAGTAATCAGGCAAATTAAAACCACGTAAGGTAACGCTTGTATATTCTCCAGCCTTTCCACAATTAAAAACAGATAATAGCATGTGTTGATAAGGATATAGAGCAACATACACTGACGTTGGGTCTCACACACTGTAGTTGAGCCTGTAAATGTATGTAATCACTTTGAAAGAGGTTTTAGCATTATCCCCTAAAGTTGAAGAAGATATATAATCCACATATCCTACTGCCCTCAAATTTTACTCCTATGTAACTACTGAACTAATGCACATGTGTATCAGGAGATACGTGCTAGAATGTTTATAGCAGCATTATTGGTAATAACTAAAGACAATTCAACTACCCATCAAGATTACCACTATACATATACAGTGGTACATCTATAGTACTGAATACAGAAAAAAAGGGAAAGTATGCAATAATGTTTATAAATCTTACAAAAATTATTTTGAGCGAAGGATCCAGATACAACAGAATTTACACTGAGTTTATCACAAGCCGTTTATTAAAAAGTTTTTAAAAAGCAGAACTAAACTATATAGTATATGTAGGACTAAATGCTTATGTTGCAAAACACTAATATGTATGTGTGTATATACATAGAGAGAGGGGGGAGGCAAGAAAGTTATCACCATAGAAGGGAGGATAGTTGTTATCATTGTAGGAAAGGGTGAGGGTGATGAGGTTACTTC
>NW_007728022.1:9460-10846 GCF_000696425.1 Galeopterus variegatus | reverse complement strand
GGGGGGGCAAGAAAGTTATAACCATAGAAGGGAGGATAGTTGTTATCATTGTAGGAAAGGGTGAGGGTGATGAGGTTACTTCTGAGGGTGACTTTAGGATGAACTTCTTGGCTATGGGAAACACCTTAATGGATTATGGGAATGGAAGGGATCCCCTTATGAAGCAGTTGGAGTAGACTAAACTCATGTTATTCAAAGTGTGGCCAGTGCTCTAGCAGCATCAGCAGCATCTGAGGACAAGTTAGAAATGAAGAACGATAGGCCGACCCCAATCCTACTAAACTAGAATCTATCATTTTAACAAGATCCCCAAACGATAGATATACTTTAATTTTAGAGATGCCCTGGTCTACTCATACAGACGTAAGTGGTTCAATTAGGGCAGAGGTAATAAAGCTAGAAAAAGTAGGACGGATTTTTTTAAAAGAGAGAAAATTATAAATATAATCCCAAAGTGCTCACCCTACAAATTCACATGGGCCAGAAGAGAACTCCTTTCTGACTAGACTCCGTGAAAGGTTCTGTATTGCCAACTCCTTCTTACAACTTAAATAGGAGCTGAAACCTATTACAGGAGGGCAGGAGGGGCTACTGGGTTCACCTCCATTGCTCTGAACCCTATACTGTACAGGTATACATTCACCAGGTCACCATTTATATAGTTTTGGTTAATAGAAATATGTTGAGTATCTGAAATCATTAGGATCCCCAGCATTGCTGGTTATTTCTCAGATCAGCAGAGAATCCTTCCTAGGATGTATGTGCACTTCAGTTCTTTTTTGCACTCAGCTGTTTGCATTGTATTAATGCAAATAAAATATAAAGTAATAATTGTATCTTACATGTTTGGTCTCTTCTTGAAAGCAAAGACCCTTTCTCTATTTTGGCTGCCATGCCTCCCACCTTTCTATAAGCACTAAGTTCTATCCTGAGACTTCTTACTTACTTTAGAGCAGAGATATTTCTTGAATACATTCTCAGCTACTAAAATTGAATATATAAAATCAAGATCACAACATTTTGGTTAGAAATGATTTTCCAGGGAAAAAATTCTTACTTGAAAGTGGAGTGCAAAACAAGGAGCTGCAAACACTATCAGGAGGGAAAATTTTAAGTAGAATATTAATGAATTACTGCCATTTTATTTGCAATGTATGTACATTGTTTTTACAAATAGATATAGGAATAATTGCCAGTGTCTAATGTGTAGAAAAAATTAGTTCTTCACACTTTAAGATTTATGAAGTACCACTTTTTACAAGCATGGAAAATTGAAAATTGTCATTGAAATTACCTATATAATAAACAAATGATATTGATGTCCTCCAGACATTAACATTTGTAAATCAAAAAAATTAAAAACACTTTCTGGATAAATTTAAGTAA
>NW_007728022.1:0-8326 GCF_000696425.1 Galeopterus variegatus | reverse complement strand
AAGTGAAGATCTTTTCCTGTGTTGGCTAGTTCTCAATTCCTTTCTCAGCTTAAAGTAATCAATATGCCAGGGCGGCATATTTTCAAATAGCATATTCTAGTCTCCTGAAGTCATATTTTGGGGTGGTGTGCTCTGAGTTCTGACAGCATTTTAAATAACTTGAGCAATATAATGAAGCTGGAGAGTAAAAGGAAAAACCAATAGCTTAATATGTTTTCAGAGCTTATACACTGAAAATTAAATGGAAGTAGTCTTTGAGCATTGTACAAAATTGAAAAGGAAAAGAGAAGTTACCCAGTACAGCTCTAGTACAGATGCAGGACTGCTATGCAACCACAGTTAGTACAAATACAATTTTATATGCAAAGCCAGAAATATACTTTTGAAAGCTTTTATACTTTTACAGTTTGGGATAATTCAGGATGTTAGCCAGTCTGCGCCAATACAGCCATGCTAGTTATTTATCCATTCCAATTAGTCCATGCATGAGTTGTACTTATTGGTAAAGACTGTGATTATTTTTCTGGCTTAACTACATTGCATCCTCATTATTCATGGATTCCACATTTCCAAATTAGCGTACTGGTTAAAATGTATTTGTAACTCCCAAATCAGTACTTGAGGTGTTTTCCTGATTGTTTAAGGACATGCACAGACAGGGGGAAAATCTGAGTATGCTGACATGCATATTCCCAGCTGAGGTCAATAAGGTTCCCTCTGTCTTCTTGTTTCAGCTCTTATACAGCAATAACCAGAGGGTAGAGACGGTAGGGGGCAGTGTCGTGCAGTGCGAGGAGCTTCTGCTCTGTGGCCAGTTGGATGGGGTTTGAATTCCAGCACTGACACTGGTTAGTGGGATGGCATCAGGCAAGTCACACTGGTGGACCTCGTTTTCTCTTTTGTAAAAGAGGATAGAAAAAAATCCAGAAATACGTATATAAAGGGAATCTACCAGGATGAGTTGTTTTTAAGATTTAAGATTATTTAACCTATGTAAGATATGTATGTGTGCGTGTGCGTGTGTGTGTGTGTGTGATTTCCCCTAGGAGCAATTGTAAGTGTTGGCAGCAATGTTATGGAACCTAACTACAGCAAATAATGAGTATATCAATAAGTATATACAGTGATCTCTGTTACATTTAACTTTGTTGTATAATAATTGTTTATGTATTATATATAATCATTTTATTTTATGTTACAAATTTTTAGATAAACTATGTGGAAACTATGTTTCACTCTTGTGACTAAATTTTAAGCAAAAGAAATAAGCTTTCATAGATTGGATAAAATATACATTACTTTATCCCATGTAAAATTATTCCCCAAGATGATGCTGTCTTTTAAAAATAACATTCTTTCACATTAAAAGTCAAGGATTTTTTGTCTGTTTGTTTTTGCTTTTTGCTAATTGTAACTTTTTATTACTTTAACTATTTCTTTTATCTCTTTTCCATCCCCCCAAAACTTGTAAGTGTATACATTATCTTGACTTCTAAAGAAAACACCATCCCAAAACTGTGCTTCTCCAGTTGTCAGTTTGTAAGAACTTTTCCCTGCAAAGCTCCATTTATAGTTTTTCCCAGAGCCTAAGTCATAGAAGCATTTTATTTAAAATTGTTTATAAGCAACTTCCAAAATAATTGAGTGTCAATTGCACTGTACTTTGAAAGAAATTATTTGTCACTATAGAGTTCTTATCAGATTTAGTTTGTTGCAGAGGAAAGGCCTCTTATTTTATGTGAAAAATGACTTTTTATGTTTTCTAGTTTCGTTTTCTTTTTCCATTTCTCTAAACATATAAAAATATCCCAATACTGCAAAATGTGCCTATCTGATACTAAAGCATGTTCTAATACAGTAAAAAGTTACGAACACACTAAGTTATGTAGTAATGATGCTTATTTTACAATTGGAAAAATAGTCGTAAAAATACATTGTTAAATAATATCTGATTATCAGGGATTTCTATGCATTTACAACTCTACATTGCATTACTTTAAGTCACCTGTTTTGCAAAAGATGTTCTACTCCTGTGATTAAATTTTATTTTATTTTATTTTATTATTATTATTTTTTTTGTCTTTTTTTTTTTTTCGTGTCCGGCAACGGATCGCAACCCTCAGTGTCGCGCCCGTACCGGACCGGGACCGGCAACGGGATCGCAACCCTCAGCATTGCACCCGCCCCTCGCTCAGCCAGTGAGCGGGAACCGGTCTGTATGTGGGATCCGAACCCTCGGCGGGAGCGCCGCTGCGCTCCTAAGCGGCGCACTGTAGCAGTGCGCCATGGGGCCGGCCCATGTGATTAAATTTTAAACAAAAGAAATAAGCTTTTCATCTTGGACACCTAGATATACTTATTAATATAAAAAATACGGACAAAGTTCTATAACGAGGAAGTATTATGAGGGGTTTTCAAAAGTTCATGGAAAGATTTGTGTTATCTTTTAATTCTATTTTTCTACAAACTTTCTGAAGCATCCTCATATGATATGTATGGTTGTTGCTGATTTTATATTAGATCTTATAATCTAACTTTTAAAAATAGGTATTCAAACATGGCACTACACACAGGCAATTTTTTAAACCCTTTTCTATTCATACAGCATTTTATTTCTCAAAGCGCTATGGAAAACACACGTACCAAGAAGGCTGAGAAGTTTACCAAGGTTACAAAACGAATCAGTGGCAGATCTCAGACCTGATGGTTGTATCTAATAGACTCCTCATTTCTGTTCATTTCCTAAAATACAGTATTATATTATAGAAAAAGCAAAGGCATTTCATATTTTTTCCCTAGTAAGCTATTAGAATGTAATATCCTTGGGGATCAGACTTCACATTGTTCATTCCCTGTACCAGCCAGCTGCCAAAAAAAGGGGGTGGAGGAAGACTTCAAACTTCACATTGCCCTCCTAGGTGTCTACATGAGAAACCATTGATTCTGTCAAAGATTAGAAGAGGAAAAAGAAAACTAGAGTCAAGTGATTATGAGGACTTTCAAACATACAACGTGATTATTTTTAAACTCACTAAGAACACTAAACACATTTTTGATTATCACTTTGAAATTCTCTTTTTGTTCTAGCAATTACAATTGGATTCTATACAATTGGATTTAACCCAAGATTCTATTTCCATATAATAGTAGTGAAACTGACCTGATATTTGTTTAAAAGGCCAGCTAGGCCTTCCTATATTACCCTTTCATTGACTTATAGCCTTGCAATTGGAAAGTAGATACAGCAAAATGATGGCATCCAAGAAACAACAGAAAGGAGGGGTCAGGAGTGTCCTGTCCTCACACTGCTGATGGTGACTGATCATACTGATCTCTGTCACTGTTTGTCTCCTGTCACTAACATTTGCCTTCAAGGCCATTCAACCCAATGTTCACTTAGTCTCACTACCAATTCAATTGCTGTGTAACAAATTACCATGACTTAGTGGCTTAAAGTAAGATACGTTAAGGCTTTTCAACAACTGGTTAGATGGATACCTTAGAATTTAGAATTGTTTTTTNACATTCTTTCACATTAAAAGTCAAGGATTTTTTGTCTGTTTGTTTTTGCTTTTTGCTAATTTTATTACTTTAACTATTTCTTTTATCTCTTTTCCATCCCCCCAAAACTTGTAAGTGTATACATTATCTTGACTTCTAAAGAAAATACCATCCCAAAACTGTGCTTCTCCAGTTGTCAGTTTGTAAGAACTTTTCCTGCAAAGCTCCATTTATAGTTTTTCCCAGAGCCTAAGTCACAGAAGCATTTTATTTAAAATTGTTTACAAGCAACTTCCAAAATAATTGAGTGTCAATTGCACTGTACTTTGAAAGAAATTATTTGTCACTATAGATTTCTTGTCAGATTTAGTTTGTTGTAGAGGAAAGTCCTCTTATTTTATGTGAAAAATGACTTTTGATTTGATTTAGTGGCAGGTTTTAATTTATGTTTTCTAGTTTCGTTTTCTTTTTCCACTTCTCTAAACATATAAATATATCCCAATACTGCAAAATGTGCCTGTTTGATATTAAAGCATGTTCTAATACAGTAAAAAGTTACAAACACACTAAATTATGTAGTAATGATGCTTATTTTACAATTGGAAAAATAGTCGTAAAAATACATTGTTAAATAATATCTGATTATCAGGGATTTCTATGCATTTACAATTCTACATTGCATTACTTTAAGTCACCTGTTTTGCGAAAGATGTTCTACTCCTGTGATTAAATTTTAAACAAAAGAAATAAGCTTTTCATCTTGGACACCTAGACATAGTTATTAATATAAAAAATATGGACAAAGTTCTATAACGAGGAAATATTATGAGGGGTTTTCAAAAAGTTCATGGAAAGATTTGTATTATCTTTTAATTCTATTTTTCTACAAACTTTCTGAAGCATCCTCGTATGATATGTATGGTTGTTGCTGATTTTATATTAGATCTTATAATCTAACTTTTAAAAATAGGTATTCAAACATGGCATTACACATGGACAATTTTCTAAACCCTTTTCTATTTATACAGTGCTTTATTTCTCAAAGCGCTATGGAAAACACATACACCAAGAAGGCTGAGAAGTTTACGAAGGTTACAAAACGAATCAGTGGCAGACCTCAGACCTGATGGTTGTATCTAATAGACTCCTCATTTCTATTCATTTCCTAAAATACGGTATTATATTGTAGAAAAAGCAAAGGCATTTCATATTTTTTCCCTGGTAAGCTATTAGAATGTAATATCCTTGGGGATCAGACTTCACATTGTTCATTCCCTGTACCAGCCAGCTGCCAAAAAAGGGGAGTGGGGGAAGACTTCAGGCTTCACATTGCCCTCCTAGGTGTCTACATGAGAAACCATTGATTCCATCAAAGATTAGAAGAGGAAAGAAAAAGAAAACTAGAATCAAGTGATTATGAGGACTTTCAAACATACAACGAGATTATTTTTAAACTCACTAAGAACACTAAACACATTTCTGATTATCACTTTGAAATTCTCTTTTTGTTCCAGCAATTACAATTGGATTCTATACAATTGGATTTAACCCAAGATTCTATTTCCATGTAATAGCAGTGAAACTGACCTGATATTTGTTTAAAAGGACAGCTAGGCCTTCCTATATTACCCTTTCATTGATTTATAGCCTTGCAATCGGAAAGTAGATACAGCAAAATGATGGCATCCAAGAAACAACAGAAAGGAGGGGTCAGGAGTGTCCTGTCCTCACACTGCTGATGGTGACTGATCATACTGATCTCTGTCACTGTTTGTCTCCTGTCACTAACATTTGCCTACAAAGCCATTCAACCCAGTGTTCACTTAGTCTCACTACCAATTCAATGCCTTTGTTAGTTAGCTATTGCTGTGTAATGAATTACCATGACTTACTGGCTTAAAGTAACATACGTTAAGGCTTTTCAACAACTGGTTAGATGGATACCTTAGAATTTAGAATTGTTTTTTAACTTTGTCTGATAATGCTTGTACCACATCTGTATTGACCTCATAGACTCATGTCTGCTTTTCAGATCTAATGCTTGGAACAGATTTCTTTGTATTGTTTTTCTGAAAAACCAACCCCAAGTCTTATTTGATATTCAGCACTTGCTATTCTCCTGATCTTTTAGGTCTGCATGGTTTCCTGACTATAACCTGTTCTGATCTGGCCCATCTTGACAGTGCCTGGGCCTGGGTTTTGATATGTGTTTAGTTTCCAGCAAAAAAGTTTCTGTCTCATCAATCCCTCCCCTGTTGAAGCTCCATATCTAATCATAACATTTATGAGGATTTAAGAAAACACAAATACTCACTCATCAAAGCACACACCTATGATGATGAAGAAACAAAACTTTCAATCCAAAGTTTTTTTTTTTTTTTTTTTTTTTTTTTTGTAGCAGATATTTAAAACTGCCAAACTACGTCTGGAAGTTTCATTGTTTTACATAGACAGGTCAAATGGAAGAGAAGATAGAGTTTATATATAGAGTCTCTACAGTCTAACATTATCCCAAAAAGTACATTTTTGTCTGAATTACATGTTTATGTTATTTCTTCTGCTCGAAATAACCTCCTATATCATCCATTTTTACGTGTAGAAATCCCATCTATACTCAAGATCCATTTCAATGGACACTTCTTCCTTGGAGCTCTTTCTAATCACCCTAATTCAACATACAGTATGTCTCCTCTCAAAGCTCCCAGACACAACTCATACCTTTTTTTTTTTTTTGGCAGCTGGCCATTAAGGGTATCTGAACCCTTGACCTTGGTGTTAACACATATTCATTACATTTTATGTACTCCTTTTATGACCCTGATGGACTCTTTTACTCATTTTGTACTCTTTTGTACTCTTTTACTCATTGAGATATGTTCACTATCATATTTTTAGTATATTTATATGCTTAATATGTTAATACTCAAAGTTTTATTATAACTAGATTATATCTGCTTTAGGAAAGCAGAATTGGTATCTTTGATATCACTTGTGATTTAATTAATGACTTATGTTGAAAATATGGAGATATTATTATTCATTAATGAGTGATATTGGAAATAAACTGCTTATCTCTCACAGTTTAACATATAGTAGATAGGTAAATTTTAGTTTTCTTTGCCTTGTATCTTTTAAATTTTTATTTCTTATTAATCTATCAGTTTAATTTTGACATATCTGTATCCCTCAAAAAAGTCTTCTATTTGGACACATTAAATAAAAGTATAATGGCATTTGAAATACCTTGAATGTCTTAAAGCATCACAAAAACTGAAGCTTAGGATCAGTACCTTGATTCCATAATGATTCCTCTCTATATAAGCAGTACAGGCTGAGAGCTTTGCTATGAGAATCTGTAAGAAACGGTGGAAGATACTAAGATTCTTCGGCTGGATCCTCATTTCAGGTAAGAACTATTTCCTGAGTGATAGCGAGTGCTCTTGAAAAATGGGTCTTGGCTCTCAGCTCTCTTTGGGGATTGCTTCAGCTGAAGAATACTGTTTCACTCAAGTCAGGTGTCCATCCAGGGCAGCCTACATCTAATGACTGACATTCACCACTTAGGGCAAATCTGAAAGTTCCTTCCAGTTCCAGAACTCTGGGTAGGTTTGGTTAAGACCTTCGTTGGACCTTCACTGCAGCTTGACTTCTGCCCAATCCTGCTTCCTTCCCCACAGTTCCATAAGCATTAATCCTAAAATTATTCCCTAATAAACTCCCTGCTTGCTAATTTCCATCTCTGAGTCTGCTTCCCAATGAACTTAACTTGTAACAAACACTAAAATGCTCTTGGAGGAGATAGAATTTTCACAAAAAGATAAAATTATGATTCTTTATTGTTTCTACCTACAGAAGGATTTTTCCAACCTTTAGTACTATTGACATAATTATTTGCTGTTGGAGTCTGCTTTTTTCATTGTATGATATTGAGCAGAAATCACAGCTTCTACCACTAGATGTCAATAGCATGTGTACGTGCATGCACACACACACACACACACACATACACACACACACACAGACACACACCATGTGAAGGAAAGTCCAGACATTGCCAAATATCCCCTGGGAGGCAAAAATCCTCCCCAATTGCCCTAGAGCTAATTTTGGCAACAGGAGAATAAAAAGCAGTGAAGGCAGCTGGCATCACCCAGACGCCAGGGGTAGCAGTTGACAATGCACCAGGTAATGGGGCACAGAAAATGGAGGCCTGACACACCTTCCCCTTTTCCCCTCCCCCATCCCCATGCCACCCCCACCACTGGACTAACAATTAAGAATCTACAATTTTGGAACTGTGGGTCAGTGGATATTTTTCCTTAAGTGCACTTTAATGTCTATAGAGTTTTTAGTCGTGCTTAATGCATACAGGATTTATTATTTAAAGGCTTCTAAAAGGTGTCAAATTCTCTATAGTCTTTGAAGAAAAGCAGGATTCTCCAATTCCACAAAGAAGCTGTAGGTTTTAGTCTTTCTCTCCAAATTCCTGAAGTACCAGTGTTCTTAAAGGATTTCCTGATCTGCTTTAGATGTCCTGGGTATCCATTTAAGTAATAGAGACACTTCCTTCACATATAATCCCTTCAATTGCAGGGGATGCTATGATATGGAAATTCCAGAGAATTCCCTCAATTCTTGAATTATATATATGAAGCCGGAGTTGGGGAAAAGGAGCCAAGGCAGAGGGAGGCATCAGAAGCATATGGGAGCTAGCATAGAAAGAATATCTGTAAGTTGGGATATATGCAAATAAATTCCCATTAACAAATGTTCCAATTATCTCTACCACTGTTATTGTCACATGTTTCCATCATACAATTTTTTT
>NW_007728021.1:341299-367367 GCF_000696425.1 Galeopterus variegatus | reverse complement strand
CGGTCATGATGGCTGGTCCTCTGATGACCCCATTCACCTCGAACATGTGTTCCCCTCTAACAGACCTAGGTGGGACCCAAACACGGACCAAGGTAAGGGGGCTCTCGACCTGTATCTCCAGACTCTCCTTAGGGGACTCCACACAGCAGCCTGGAAGCCCACTAACCTATCAAAAGCAAGTGATACTATTCAGGGACCAAACAAATCCCCCACTGCTTTCCTGGAATGTGTCATGGAAGCCTACAGGACCTACACTCCTGTGGACCCTGAGGCCCCAGGAAACCAGTGGGCAATAAATATTGCCTTTGTTACCAAGTCAGTCCCACACATTAGGAGAAATCTTCAAAGACAGAAAGGATTTAAAGGAAAATTGTTATCTGAGCTGGTTGAAATTGCCCAGAGGGTCTTTAACAAGAGATAGTCCAGAAGAGAAACAAACCAAAAAGCTAGATTTTAAGGATGCCTTCTTCAGCTTCCTGCTGGCCCAGGTAAGCCAACCTCTCTTTGCCTCTGAATGGACTGACCCTGGGAGAGGATACTCTGAACAATTAACTTGAGCTTGCCTCCCCCAAGGATTTAAAAATTCCCCAACCTTATTTGATGAAGCTGTAAGCCAAGACCTCCTGCCTTATAGGCAAAAACACCCTGAGGTCATGCTATTACAATATGTAGATGATCGCCTCCTGGCCACAAAAGACTATGACACACGCAAGGAGGCTACAAAAGACCTATTAAAGAAATCACAAGCCCCGGGGTATCAAGTCTCAACTAAAAAGGCTCAAATTTGCACCTCAAAAGCCACTTATCTGGGGTACAAATTGAAAGAAGGAAAAAGGACTCTGTCTTCCAAAAGAATAGCGATAATTTTTTTAAAATCCCGGACCCCCCCCCCAAAAAAAACCAAGTTCACAAATTCTTGAGGGCTATAAGGTACTACTGCCTTTGGATACCCAAGGAATTACACCTTACAAGGGGGAAGAAATAGCCCCTTAACTTGGACTGAGGTTAAACAACAGGCCTTTAAAGATCTAAAGCAGGCACTCACCATGGCTTCTGCCTTAACATTGTCTGACATAAACAAGCCCTTCACATTGTTCATTGCTGAAGCAAGGGGAATTGCTAAGGGGGTACTTACATAGGCCCTAGGGCCATGGCAGAAGCCCATTGCCTACCTCTCAAAGAGATTGGACCATGTAGCTGCCAGATGGCCAACTTGCCTCCAGGCCATAGCAGCTGCTGCTTTGCTGTTAAAAGAGGCAGACAATCTAACTCTAAGATAAGACCTACACCTGGTCTGTACAATCCCTCCTATGGAGTGCACCAGATTATTGGCTCACTAACACCCACTTCACCCAGTATCAAGCTTTACTTCTAGATCATCCCCAAATAAAGTTCCTAAAAACCACGGCTCTAAATCCGGCTACCCTCCTCCCAGATGACAACCCAACCGAGCCCGTCCATGACTGCCTCAAAACAATTGAGACTCTCCAAGGCCTCCAGCCAGACCTGACTGATGTGCCCTGGACAGATCCTGATGAAGTGTTATTCACTGATGGAAGCCGTTTCATCTCCAATGGAATCAGGTATGCTGGGGCAGCCATGGTAACTTTAGATCAGGTCATTTGGGCTCCAAGGAACATCTGCTCAAAAGGCTGAACTCATAGCCCTAACACAGGCTTTAAAGCATGGAAAAGATAAAACTGTTAACATATATACTGACAGCAGATATGCTTTTGCCACTGCCCATATTCACAGGGCCTTATACAAACAAAAAGAACTATTAACATCAGCGGGAAAAAAAATAAACAAAAATACTAGCCCTCCTTGAGTCCATATGGTATCCAAAAAGAGTCACCATCATACATTGTTGGGGACACCAAAAAGATAACTTGCTTGAGACCCAAGGCAATGCTGCTGCAGATTTAACTGCCAAAGAGGCCACATTAAAAACAGTGGGGCCAACTCACTCTTTAATAGTTGTTGCAGCACCTCAATTGCCACCGACCCCCATCATACTAAAGATAAAGTAGAACATGCTAAGATCTTAAAAGCCTCCAGCAATGCCATGAATTGGAAAATTCTGCCAGACCACAGGATTTATTTGCCACAGGTTCTAGGCAGATTTCTGATTAAACAGATACATCAAGGAACACACCTTGGATCCACAAAATTAACTAAACTTTTAAAAAATATTATCACATCCAATATCTTGACAAAATAACAAAAGACATTGTTACCAGATATAAGTTTGTTCACAAGTAAATCTGGGGCTGAAATTAAGGCTGCCCATTGGAAACAGAATGCAAAGAACCAACCCTGGAGAACACTGGGAAATTGACTTCGCCGAGGTAACACCTGGACACTACGGGTATCGCTACCTTTCGGTGTTCACAGACACTTTTTCTGGATGAGTAGAATCCTTTCCTACCAAAACTGAAACTGCTCAGATAATGCTAAAGAAATTGTTACAAGAAATTGTCCCCAGATTTGGCCTACCTGTAACCTTGGGATCTGACAATGGCGCAGCTTTCACAGCCCAAATTTCCCAATTATTAGCTAAAACATTAAAAATAAATTGGAATTTACATTGTATTTATAGGCCACAAAGTTCAGAACAGGTAGAATGGATCAATTGGACTTTAAAAGAAACACTTACCGGGCCGGCCCGGTGGCGCACTGCTACAGTGCGCCGCTTGAGAGCGCAGCGGCGCTCCCGCCAAGGGTTCGGATCCCACATACAGACCAGTTCCCGCTCACTGGCTGAGCGAGGCGCGGGAGCAACACCGAGGGTTGTGATCCCGTTGCCGGTCCCGGTCTGGTACGGGCGTGACACTGAGGGTTGTGATCCGTTGCCGGACACGAAAAAAGACAAAAAAAAAAAAAGAAACACTTACCAAATTAAAACTAGAGACCGGCAAGAAGTGGGTGAGCCTCCTTCCCTTTGCCCTCCTAAGGGCTAGATGCACCCTCTACATACAAGGAATTACACCTTACAAAATTATGTTTGGAAGGCTGCCCCCACTGTTGCCCCACCTCAAAGATGATAAACTTGCTGAAATCACTAACCATAACCTTCTTCTGGCTCTTCAGGCCCTCCAACAGGTACTACGCCAGATTCACCCCTTGGTCAGAGAGGCCTACCCACTGACAAAAGCAATTGGTCAATTCTGCAAAAAGACCTCCTAGAATTTGAGAGGGGTTACATTGAATCTATCAATCAATTTGGGAAGAATTGACATCTTAACAATATTGTCTTCTAGTCCTTAAACATGAAATGTCTTTGCATTTACTTAGATTGTCCTTAATTTCTATTAGCAGTATTTTGTAGTTTTCAGCAGACAAGTCTTGCATGCTTTTGTTAAATTTGTTCCTAAACAGTTTATTCTCTTCAACGCTATTGTAAATAAAATTGTTAAGTTCATTTTCAGTACAATTGCTTTTTTCATTTTAATCTTAGGTCCTCAAACTTGCCAATCATGTTTAGTTCTAATAGCTTTTTTTGTATGGATTCCTCAGTATTTTCTACACACAGGACCATGCCATCTATGGATAAAGACAGTTTTACTTGTTCCTTTCCAATCTGGACCTCCTTCTTTGTCATGAACAGACTGGCTAGCACCCCCATATAATGCTGCGTAAAAGTGGCAAGAGTGGCATGCTTGCCTTTTTCCTCAGCTTATGGGAAAAGCACCCAGTCTTTGACCATTAATGTTAGCTGTGAGCTTTTTGTAGATGCACTTTATTAGATTAAGGAAGGTGCTTTCTATTCCTAGTTTATTAAAAGTTTTTCCAGCTAAATAACAATTTTAAAATGTAAAGTGCTTTAATAAAATGATTTACACCAAGTGGTCAATCTGACAATGTTGTAAAAAGTTAATTCTTTCCTCTGTGCTGTGGTCATTGTGTCCTACACAGAGGCCGGACCTATCTAAATGTGCAGCAGCAGCTGCACCCATATATAATCCACACAATCAGACTAACAAGGTGGATTATGTATGGCTCTAGGGGAAACCTGTTGTTTTTATACTAATCACTCAGGAGTAATAAAAGACAGCCTCTCCCTAATCAAAAAAGGTTAAAAGAAAAAAAAAAGAATTAAAAAACAGAGACCACAACTAGTATGAAATCTTATTCTCCCGGTCTCCTTGGCTAACATCTCTCCTTACTGCCTTAGCTGGTCCCTGGCTTTTAATTCTGCTGTTCTTCACGATAGGCCCTTGTGCCCTCACCTGCCTTGGTAAGTATGTTAAACAGAAAATTCAATCAGTAAAATTAATGGTTTTAAAAACCCACTATAACAGATTAAACACAAATGAGTCTAAGATTTGACTCATGTACATAAAACCAGTGGGGAATGTAACAGAGGACCCTGAACAATACTGAGGTAGACACAGGCTAAACCCCCTCCACGTGAGAAACAATTGACCTTCTCATAGAAACAGGAACTGTAACAGACTAACCTCCCCACCCCCACACTGTGTGAGAAACCATTGAAAACAAAAACCGTTGCATAGAAACAGAAACCATACACAATGAAAATTTTATGCCTGATTGCTTTAACTGCTCACTTTTGGCTTCTGTGACCTGGCTTGCTTTGTGCACCTGGACAAACCTGTGTGCCAATGGGATGTGGTTTTTGCCTTTATAAACTCCAGCAAGCCAAGGCTAGCTGCTATTCTCCCAAAATACCTAGGGGAGGCAGTTGCCGGCTGGCTAATAAAGACCCTGTTAAAATTCTTTTTTTTTTTTTTGGTCCTTTTTTGTGACCGGCTGCACCACACTCAGCCAGTGAGTGCACCGGCCATCCCTATATAGGATCCGAACCCGTCCCGGGAGCGCCGCTGCACTCCCAGCGCCACACTCTCCCAAGTGCACCACGGGCTCGGCCCTCTGTTAAAATTCTTAATTAAATGTTTGGTTCCTTTCGTGAGTGACAACCTCACAACAGATGACTATGAACCAGATATGTGCAGCTAATAGTTGAAAGGACAAAACTACAGGACAAGCCTTAAGGAAAGGCCTTAAGGCATATTGGACAGACAATAGGTTACATGAATGTAAGGGTCATTTATCCTCTCTAAGGGAACATCGCAGAAGATTCTGAGCATGTAGATTGTACGGCAAGGGACCCTGAAGGGGTGGATTATTGGGAAAATATAGGAAAATGGTCGGGGCCCTTCGGATGTTCAGAATCTTGCCAAGTATTTGCTACCCTTAGGTGTTCCTTGTTACTACTTAATGTAATTGCATATGGGTACCCAGGTGTCCTGGGTTATGGACTTGAGTATAGAAGACTAACAGCTCTGATCCAGGGTGCTTCTCAGATCTCTCAGAGAAGCCACTAGGATGGCTTCTCCTAGCTCTGAATAAAGTCTATTAATTTTTTACTCATGGCTCCCAGGACCTTTTCCTATTACCTAGCTTGTAGACCTGCAGGTGGAAGGTTTGTGACCCAGTCTGTGCAACAGAGTTGAGGGGTCTGTGAGCTCTAGACCTAGCTTTACATCCCACCTTCATGCACTCCATAGGTCTCTCCTCCTTTTCCCCTGAGCTCTAGTGGCCCCAGCTTGGCTGTCACTGCTTTTTTATAGTTGTAAATTGGTTGATTTGTGGGAGAGAGTGACACTGGAGACCATCTATTCTGCCATCTTGACCAGAAGTCCTTTTTGTGCTCTATTCTTAGTCCAGCTTTTCAGGAGCTTCATCTCCACTTCCTCCTCTCCATTGGACAACTCAGTGTGTTCCAGAATGTCTTTCTCCTCCAAAACTTCACTGGATCTTCTGTTGTTTAAAATCACCATGTTATCTATTCCATTGGATATTTTTCTGTCAACTCCCTTGTCCTCTGGCAACTTTCAACACTGCACACCCCCCTCATTCTTGAGCTGTTCTCCTTTGGTAGCTTCTAACGTCATGATGTCCTTTATTTCCTCTTCTTTCTTTGCTGTTCTTGTTGGTTTTTCTTATGGGACCTACTGTCATGACTTCCAAATGGTGGAGTTCCTTATGGCTCAGAACTAAACCATTTCATTGTCTTTCCTCTCCTTAATGATCACATTTATTCTTGTGGACCTTGCAGATGAAACCATATTTACCTTCCTCCAGCCAAGCCCTCTTCCCAGAGCCTCACACTCACATGCATACCAATGACTTGCCAGCTCTACTTTGCTGCTCACCAACATCTCAAATACAGCATGTCCAAAATGGAACTCCTTATTCCCTTCTGCAAACCTGTGTCCCCAATGCTGGGTCATCCTTGGTTTTGCCTTAAATTCCCATATCCAATGTGTGTTAGTTTACTAGGACTGCCATAACAAAGTACCACACATGGGGTGGTTTAAACAAGAGAAATGCATTTTCTCACAATACTGGAGGGAAGATCAAGGTGCCAGCCTCGATTTGAGGCCTCTCTTCTTGGCTTGCAGGAGGCTGTCTTCTCCTTGTGTCTTCTCTCTGTGTATCTATGTCCTAATTTCCTCTTCTTACAAGACACCAATCATATTGGTGTCTGTGACCTCATTTTAACTTAATTACCTCTTTAAAAAAAATTCTATCTCCAAATGCAGTCACATTTTGAGGTACTGGAGGTTTGAACTTCAACATGTGGATTTTGGGGAACATAATTCATCCATAACAATAGGAACACAATTCAGCTCAAACACAGTTCACTTGGCAAATTTTGATTGCTCTAACCTCAAAATGTTCTTCCAATCAGTTGCATCTCCCCATTTCCACTACCTCCACTGTAACCCACAATGTCATGATCTCTTGCCTAAACTACTGCTACATGTCATTGACTGGACTTCCCAGTTCCATTCCTGTTCCCCAAATCCATGCTCCACCAAATAGCCAGAAAAATGTTCCAAATGTGAGTCAGATCAAGTAACCGCTTGTACTTCACCATTACCACCAAAAAGTTTTCAGTAGCTTTTGATTGAACTCAGAATAACCAAACCATTAAGGCCCTTGCACATCTGGCTTCTGAATATTTCTCCAATAGTCATCTCATCTGACTACTACCAGCTACACTGATTTTCTTACTCAGATGCATTTAGGTTCTTTTCTTCTACTTTGCATGGTTAGTTTATTTTGGTTCTTTAAGATTCAGTTTAAATGTCACTTTTATAAGCAAACCTTTAGTAGGATCCTTATAAAGAACAAAAAAGCCCACATTCTTCTTCTTTCATTTTTATCTTTGTTTCATTCATAATACTTATTGCTGTTTGCTGCCTGCCTCCAGCCCAGGAATATTTTCTGATGTATCCCTAGCACCTACCACATTGCCTGGCAAATGGTAGAAACTCAATACCTTTTGAAAAAAATGAATGGATGGATGGATGGATGTTCTGCTCCATGAGAGCAGAGATCCCTTCTCCCTTGTCTGTCTGTGTCCGCATTGCCTGGTGTAAGATAGAAACTAATGTAAATATATATTGAATTACTTAATTAACCCCTGTCTTACTGTGAGGAAACTGGGGTTTGGAGAGTTACAGCCCCTGATCAGCCAGTAAAGAGGCAGAGCCAGGATTTATACTCTAGTGTTTGACAACTGCAATTCTTAAAATACACTGGAAGGGACTTTAGAGATTATCTCATCTAACAGCCAGGTTTTACAAATAAAGAAAATGAAGCTCAGGATGATGAAATGACACACCCAACTCGTCTATTTTCATCTACATTGCAGGGCCAGCTCTGCGACTAGCTAGATGGGTGAGCTTGGTTGAATTACCTTCTCTGTACTACATTTTCATTATCTGTAACAGGGGTTGAGAGCTCTTGATGGCATGGTTTAGTATTCCCGGATTTAAGCCTTCCTTCCAGCTCAGAACTTTTATGACTCTTCCTTTCTCAGTTTGCTCCTACCTCCTCCCTTCACCATTTCTCTATTATTTTAAGATTAGGGAGAAAATTAAGTTGCATTACAGAACTTTGGTTCTGTACTCCAATGAAACCACTAGAAAAACAGAATGTAAAAAAAAAAAATCATAAAATCTCCCAATCTTTATGTACCTTAGAGACCCCTAAAGGAAAAATAAAAGCTATATCTCCTGCTCCTAGTCGTAGTTGAAAAAAGTATGTATATAATAGTCATTCAGAAGAAATATCATTATCAGTCCTTGCAATAAAGCCATAAATTGGAAAAGAAAAGGGTAAAATCATGTTCATAGCAATAACTGAATATAAAATTCCTTGGTGTGTATGAAAGAAAATGAATAACCCACATTTCTGTGATTTTCACTTTATTTTAACTGCAGATGAAGAGTGACTTATACTGCAAAAAGACAAACCATTCTTATTTACACTCAAAATATCAAATCCCATTTGCACTCAAAATGCCATCACCTTGCATAACTCTACCAACTTAACCTGCACAGAAAAAAGCTAATGGCAGAATATAAGGAGACCTGAAATATTAAATCCATCTCTTTTCTCTGCAGCCTTGATCAAACACCCCGATTTGCTGCAACCATTCCAAGATGGAAGTGTTTTGAATTCTAAAATAGCTTAGCACCAAATGTGTCATAATTAATTTGAAACTATATTTAGAATGATGAAATTTGCCATGAAATTTGAAATATGCTTCAAATGTCAGTCTTATTTTTAATTAATATGGCAATCCACCTTTACAATAATCAAGTTTTACAGTCTCCCAGTGCTGGATAACTTGGACGCTGTTTTGTGAGTATGTTTTTTTTTTAAATCTCACAATTATGATAATGTAGTTCTCCCACAGATCCTTCCTTCTCCCACAGATTGTCAAAGAAAATCTGATTTCATCCCAGTGGTAAATTTTGTCTATAAAACAAAATGATGTGAAATGAAGTATCTTGTTATACTGGTCACAAGTTAAAACAATCATTTTCACATCCTCCCATTTATTATCCTTATGATCTGATATTTGTTGTAAGAGGGCAATTTGTTATAGTGCTTTAGTTAACCTGTTTCTTTTTACCTAAATTCTAGGGCAGTGGAAACAGAAGCCCCAGGTTTAAAAGAAATGTGTCTTTTATTTTTCAAAGATGTTCTTTTATTTTTTAAAGTGGGTAATGGAAATGAAAGCTCCAGATTTAAAAGAAATGTCTTTTATTATTATTTAAGTGTCTTTTAGTTTTTAAAGTGGGTGTGTGTTTTTTATTTTTTTAAATGTCAATCAAATACAAAATGTTTTGCTTGTTTTACACGCTTTTTAGATCCCTTCTGTGTTTACAATTGAATTTTTGAATATTGAATATTGAATATTGAATAGTTGATAGGAAAAAAATGTAAATAGTCATGCAAAACCCCAAATGGTAACAATGCTGTCACTTCCTCAAATTGCACTATATGAACAGAAAGCTTATCTGAGGCTATTGACTTTTCTGTCCTTACAGACTCACTGGTGAGAAAGAGAGACAATTTGCTGGAAGTTTCACACACGTATGTGCAAACTGAACTAGTTAGTGTCTTGGGACTTTTTTTTGCCATTGCAAATAGTAAGATTATCAGTTGTGGATCAAGTAAGGTTGCCATGAAAAATAAGAAAAACAAAGAACAAAATTGAGAGTGGTAAGAAACTTTTTGAGCAACTTGACACAGTACATTTACGTTTGTTTCACCTAATAAAAAATTAGGCTTGTATATTTTTTATTTCATTTTACTAGTAATTTATTTTTATTGTATTTTAAAGAGTATTCCATCACAAACTAGAAATTCAAAAACTGGTACTTCCCCAGTGGTGGCTGGAAAAATCACTGTCATAGATGAATTTGTTAGTTTACTTGTTATAAAGAACCGTATTACTAGAAATAGACATCACAAACAAATCCAAAAAGCCTTTAGTGTATGCGAGAAGCAGCTGGCGTGTATTGTTAGGTCAATAGTAGTCACTTGGTTCTTGTTCAACCTTCTTGAAACGGAACATGCAGACTTGGCACTCACATCTCCTGAGGCATCACAGCATTGCCAAGAGCAGAAACTTGGAGCAATCATTTTGTAACAATTCTCATGATTATGAGGCTGGAAGCATTTTTCTCTCCTCCGGCCATGGTGTAGGCTTCAGCTCTCCATTCTGATATTGCTGAATGAATACCTGTTCACCCTTTATTACATTTAAGCAAAAGACAACACAATCTTTCTTAGAAAAGTATAACAGTATTGAAACCAGGCCCCTATTTCTTTCAAAAGTTTTTCCTGGTTCCTATACTTAGCTTCCGTAAACTTCAGGGTTAAGAGCCAAAGCTGAGTCTCCTTCTCATTTCTCCTGCTTTCCTAATCAACCCAAAAAACAAAGCATTCCACTCAGAAAACAGGGCTGAGTTCTTTCCACCTTTCGCATATCCTAAGTTTCCTTTCTGCCTTTCATGCTTGCTTAACTGGCCTTTCTGAACAAAGCCTTTTAGTTATTAATCTATAACCTATGCCCTGGCATGAACATTTGTTAAGTGTCAGATGCTTTGATGTTCCTCTGCTATATGACTAAGATTGGTGTTTTTGAGTTTTCTTCCAGGCCAGAACCAGAAACTCACCAGACCACTGGTCACAGATTCCATGACATCAAAGACCCTGTCCATCATAAGCTGCTGATATCTGATGCAACACAACTGCTTCCCCAAACCATGATCAGTCTGGGAGGTGGTTCAAGGCTTGTGCTTCTGTGTCCTGGTTAATGTCAACTGTAATAAAAGGCATCTTTCCAGCTATTTCATTATTGAACATATACTTTCTTTCTTTTGTGTTACGAGCAACAGAACCCAGCTTAAACCTAGGCTGGTCTGCAGCAGTGTTTAATAGCACCCCACCACAGAGTTTACACTTATAAATGTATTTATTGAAGCAATATTGAATGCATATCTTATATGTGCCGGATACTACACCAGGTGGGCAAACCTTGCCCTCATGGAGCTTGCAGTCTAGTGAAGAAGATAAATGCTAAGAAAGCAACTACACAGATATATATATATATATATATATAAGATTAAAGCTGTGATAACTGCTATACAAGAAAGTGGAATGGTGCTCTGAAGTTTTACAGTGGAGGGATCTGAACTGGTTTAAGGGGTTGGAGAAGACTTGCCCAGAGGATGCCTTGTTTAGCCGGGATCCGAGGCTGACTCAGGTGGGAGGTGGTGAAGACTAGCCAGGAGAGCAGTCCAGTCAGAGGAAAGTGGATTGATTTCCTTGCTCCTGCTGCCACTAAACCTGTTTTATTTTGTGTGTGGTCACTTCTCAATAAAAAATGTTGGCCTCTCATAATTACATTTTAACCATTGAAATTTTGGTTTTAGATTCCACAAACCTTCTTCTGTAAATATCCCCTAAACTTTTCTGATATTTTCCATGTCCAAGCCCATGCCAGCTCTCAAACTCTCCTGAACTTCCCAGCAGTGCTACCCAAGCAAGCACAGGCATGACCAGGGTGTGCCTTTAACCTATGCAGCTTCTAAGTGCTCCCCAGCCCACCTTTCAGCCACTGGCACTCAAATCCTCTCCAATAAGATTCATAACATACAGTGGGTTTTACCTTGGCAGCTCTTATCTTCCCAGCTCTTGCTCCATCTGGCCTTGGTGGGCTCATCGCTAGATTGTTAGATATAGGGGTGGATCATATGACTCCAGTTTGGCCAGCCAAAGCAGTGCACTTTCCTTATCCACTGTGATGGGCTTGCATGAGAACCAACCACAAAAAAGAATTTTTTGCCATTATAGTGTAAAAAGGAATGAAAGAAGGAAAAGCAACTTTCAATTTTGTTGTTTCAGTCCTCAGTAGATTTTTTTAAAAGTTTACTTATTTATTAATATTATTATTGATATTTTTTAATTCTATGATATTGCAGAGCAGTTGGGGGAAGGGAGAGAGAGAAAAGGGAAAGGAAATAGGGTGGGAGAAAGGGGAAGGAGGAGGGGCAGGGTTGAGGCCTGTGGCAACCCCCTCATTCCTGCAGAGGGGACCAGAGGGCTTCCAGCAGTGGGCCGGTCATTTCTGGGCTGGGTGTAGATGTCAGGGGTGTGTGGCTGAAGCCCTTGTCCCCCACCACCCCAGCTTGGGAAAGGGCACTTCTTGCAGTGGCTCAGTGGTCATCACTGGGCTGGTTGAGGGTGTCGGGGGGCATTTCTGAGGCCCCAGCCCTCCCCCCTTCCTGGCTTGGTAGCCCGGGCGGCTTCCAGTCCTTCTAGGTGTTACAGGTGTTCTTTGGTGATGTGAGACTTTTACTAGTTAGTATCAAACTTTGTCTTTGGTTGTGGGTACTTCGTTTTTCCTTTCAGTTCTGGATGGATTATTTGCTGTTCCCACCACTTAAACTCTGCACTGGAACTAATTTATTATCCTTTGGCTACTTATAAATGGGGAAACTTCCTGTGGGAACCAGCACTTGAGCCCCGTGGTTGAGCTAAATTGCTGCTTTGCTGCTGATTCCCTAAGGAAGGCTTTTTGTGCAGTTCAGGTTTTACTGGTTGCCTTTATAGGTACTTCCAGCTCTCCTGAGATCTGGTGCACCTGGGTTGTGTGGAAACTCTGGTCTGCGCCTGAGTCTTTTCAGCAAACTGCACCTCATGCAATTCTATATTCCTGACCAGTCTCCACTGAGTGATCCTATGCTGTCTGGGTGGAAGATCAGCTGTCCTTACTGTGCCCCAGTGTTCCCCCTTTGGGCCCGTCTCCCCCACTGCCTACACTCCAAACACTTCCCATGGGATGGGCCATGCACTGGTCCCTTGTGATAACTCACTGGCCTCTGAATGGCTCCTTTTCTTCAATTGTTCTGGCTCCTTACTCTTATGTGGGTCCACAGGAACACTATTAGTAGTCTTGTTGGCCTGGGGGCCACCAAGGCCCTCTTCTCCCCTGCCACCTCCAGGCATCTCCATCTGATGGGCACAGCTGCAGCTTTTGCCAGCTCGTGCTCTGTGTGCTCAGCAGCTCCAGCCTGGACATGGCCGTGGCTCGAAGGGGTTGGAGTGATTCTTTCTTTCTCTCATCGTGGCTTGTCCTGCCTTCATGAACTCTATAGGTCTCTCCTTCTCTTCCCCTGATCTCTAGTGGCCCCAGCTTGGCTGTCATTGCTTTTTTATAGTAGTTAATTGTTTGATTTGTGTGAAATAGTGAAGCTGGGGACCACCTGTTCTGCCATGTTGACCAGAAGCCCAGACTTTCTTTTAAGCCAGATGTATCCCTAAACTTTTCACTAAATGAGATAATAAATCCCTTCTTTTTTTTTTTTTTCAATTCTTAGTGACTTTTTTTGTTGGGTTTCTTTCATCTGCAAACCAGAGTCCTGACTGATATATATGTATAGATGTCAACATATATCTATACACATCTTGCATCAGTCATCTATCTGATATGTGCGTTGAGCACAAGTTGTGTGAAAAAAATCACCAATCCAAGTGCTGAAGCACCCAACAGAAGGTAGAATTGCCACACTCCAACCAAGTGCCCCAAGGAACACACCTGTGATTGAACAAGTTAGAGGGTTTCTTGGCCAGGGAGAAGACACACCACGGTGTGGGTGTCTCAGTAAAAGAGTGTTAGAAAGGACATATGGTGATTCGGGAGAGGACAAGGGAAGCAGGGACTCTCTCTGGATTGAAGGCTGTCAGAAAGCAGCACGAATTCCATGACTGCTTATCTCAACAGCTCTCATCCACAGGGAGAGCCAACTAGAGAAGAGGTGACACTGTAATTGGTAAAGAACCAGCAGTCACTCATATCAGCCAAGAAAGGGGGATGTTTGGCATTTTGTGGTTGCACAGGGATCTTTGTCTCTGAGCTTGAACAAAATTATGAAGTGGTCTTGAGCTTTCTCATTTTATCACGGGCCAAAAGTGATTTGGTCTGATGTTTTCTGCAAGATTGTTTGTGTCCAACAGGAGACAGAACATGGTCTATCCATGAGGGCTGGGCCAGCTTCTAGCAACAATGGGGCCGGGCTGTAAACCAGACTAACCTGTTTCCAGGTGGCAGGGCTGTTTGTTTCTTTCTCAGCAGCTAAAAGGTACAGAACCACAGTGAGAGGGCTCTAGGCCCTTTCAGGGTGAACTTGGACCTGCTGTTCCCAGCAGCCACTCCAGGCACAGGCAGAGGAGGAAGCCGTCCTCTTGATTTTGTTTGTAGAAGGCTAACAAGGCTTTTTGTAAAACCCTGTAATTTGTCTGCATCTGAATAATGGCACCAGAAATCCTTTAACAGGGATCAAAGTCTTTGACTTTCTAATGAAAGAAATGTCATAAAGTTCAAATTCCCCCAAGAAAGGCAACATGTTGTTTAACTCTCAAGTCTTCCAATAAAGAAATGGTGTCCCACAAGACTGGGAGTATTTTGGTAGTTACTCCAAAAGGAAGTATAAAGAAATTGTATCTCTTTATTCAGCATGGCATTCCCAGAAAAAAACCAAACTCTTTTTTCACACAGAGGGTGAACTAATTCCCCTTAATGACTCCCTGCTTTTCTCTCCCACCTACCACAGAAGGGACTACAGGGACATTAAAAACAGGAAGAAGGGCAATTCTGGATCCAGATTAGCTCACCCAGGAATCACAAGGATGAGCTCCCGAGTCAAGGAAATGTAGTTCCTGATGCATTACTCCTACAGCAGAGCTGGCAGCAAATGCATCAGGCTTGCCAAACCCAGAATCTTTCTCCCACAAAGTTTAGGGTCCTGTATAGCTGCTTTTGTGCATACTACAAACTTCCCCCTTTTTATTATTATTTTTTTATTACAAACTTACCTCTTTTATTTCCACTAGACACCTTGACTTCTTTTCCTCCGGCTAGAGATAACATCATCATGCTATAGCAATTTCCCTTCTGAAGGGTCCTTTGCCCTCAATAGTGACATTAAGCCAGAACACAGGAAATGTACTGGAATAATTTGACTTCTACCAGAAG
This sequence comes from Galeopterus variegatus, assembly GCF_000696425.1. Taxonomy (NCBI): domain Eukaryota; kingdom Metazoa; phylum Chordata; class Mammalia; order Dermoptera; family Cynocephalidae; genus Galeopterus; species Galeopterus variegatus. The sequence goes on along the minus strand of NW_007728021.1, from coordinate 352,501 downwards.
GTTCTTACCCCTCTCCTGCCACTGAAATAGGTGTCGATTCCTCTTAGTCATATTTTTCCTCACTTGCCTTTAAAGAAAAGACTAGGGTTGGAAGACCCAAGTGTGATTTTTTTTTTTTTCTGATTGCCAAAAAAATCTATTTATACTGTGTGACCTGTTTCATCCTTTTCATCTTTCTTTCTAATTAGTGTCTTAAACTGGAATGTAAATGATTCATTCATTCAATAACCAACATTTATTGAGAGTCCACTATCAGCCAGGTACTCAGTGAATGAGACTGACATCAGATAATTTCTTAATAAATACAGGGGACAGAAAAAAGCGTAAGAGCCTGGTACTCAAGAGGGGACACGTAGAGGGGCCTCATGGAGGGAGACAAAGGGCAACGAAAGGACTGTGTCATCTTTCATCATGTCCCCAATCAGGTGAGGTTGCTGTTAGAACACTTGAGCCCAGCACTTCCAGTTGCTCCACTGTGAGCCAATGAATGCAAAGCTTTTAAAGAAAAGACTTAATGCACAACCCTTGGAATATGAAGAAGACCCTGTCTCCAACCACTTTCTCGATGATCTGAAGAATTTCAACATTCTTATGTGAGAATACAGGACAGTTAACATGCTCCTGTGGAAATAAAAACTAAACACCAAAAAATGTAGCTCTGAGATAGTGTAGTCCAAGAAATTGCTGAGGTTTGGAATGAGATATGTTTGTTGTAGGATAAGAATAGGTATGCTAATCTCATGCAATTTTATCCTTGGGTTTCTCTGGCATTTATAACTGAAGTGAAGTTATTTTCAATAACCTTAATAAAATTTGAGTTTGAAAGAAGCGTAAAAAAATCCATATCTCATCCCAGGTCAATGTTCTGCTCTGTCTATTCTAATTTTTAAGGCAATGTGAATAGTTTCAAAAAATAAAACAAAGAAAGTCTCATCTAATGCTGAAAACTGACGTGCAGTGGAGTATGTATTTTGAAACACATGAACTTCCAGCATGAATGAGATTTTTGTGGCTTGCCCCCAGGTGGGAAGAGGTTGTTATAAAACTTATGCTGTTCTCAAAATTATGCTATATTTAGAAAGAAGAAAATGAAGTTTGCACTATAAAATCTTGGGGAATTAACTGGTACGTTATCATATGTGTGGATCTTTTTCGGTTTCATATTCTTTATTTTTACAGAAACTTATAGTATTTTTAGGTATCTGAGAGAGAAACAACATAGAGCTACGGTAAGTAATACCCAGCTATGTAAATTTCAGTCTGCCTTTTGCATATATCTGCCACATTTTAGTCTGCTCATGTTTCTGCTATTCGTCTACTGTTGAAGAAAACTCCCACCGGTATCATACACAATGTCCACAGGTATTATAAATATCCTTGCATAGATCTCCGCTGAGGGATAAAGCACGGGGTCAATTCAAAGTCAATCTTAAATTTTTAAGGCAGGCAAGTATATCATTTGCATACAGATCAGCAATCTGTCCTTTACTCAGGGAAAGATTTACAGATACTTTAAAATCAGGCCTAATCTATAAAACAAATAAGCACAAAGCTAAAGCTAAGCGGGGGGAGGGGGGGGGGGAGACAGACCAAATTGTAATAGCTTTGAATGGTTGTCAGAGAACAAATTTTTTCTGTAAATTACTTTTGGTTAAGATTGCAAAAGCTCCAGAGTGAACTCGATTGGGACACATGATCTGGGATTCCTCATGAGTTGCCCTGAGGTGCTGGACATCATTTATATTTTATTTAAGTTACCACCATAAAATGTACGTTTTAGGCACTGACAGTTTGGGGTGTGAGGAGATGGGGCGGTTTGTTGTTATTTAAATAAAACCTTCTTTTCAATTATCTCTGGCTAAATTATCGCAGGCTTGCAATTTGCTTTGGTCAAACAGAACTTATCTGTAAAGGTCATCCTCTGAAAGTTGATCATCTTTCTCTGCCCATCCTGAGAAAACAAACAAAAATGCAGTTTCCTAAGAAAAGCTGAGCCAGGTGACTGGACACTCTCAGGACTTAATCATGGAGACGGCTCTCTCAGATCACTCAAGGGGACTGCCTGCTTGGTCAGAAATCAGGGAAGGTCTGGGACAGGAAGAATGAAGGAGCAGAGGAGAAACAGCTCCAGAGGCAAACTGCACCTGGTCCAAAGTGAGCCTGAGGCTGGCCAAAGACACGGATGTTTGGGGGCCACTACAGACCCTGACAAAACCAGAATTGTCTGTTGGTGTCCCCAGGACTTTCTCTGCCTGCATCTCACCACCCATCCACCTGTGGTCAAGATGAGGTCAGCTCTTCTCAGGGTGTGTCATGGCCTCTCACACTGATTTAAACCCATTCTACAGAAAGGATGGGCTTTTCATACTGTCTAAGGTGTCAGTGATGAGTCATAGCCTAAAGGGTAAACTCCTGGAAGCAAAGTATCAGCCTTTCATCAAGTGCAAAAATTAGAAAAAGTTTTTTGTCATTACAAAAATTTCAAAAATATTTACAATTACAAAAAAAACCCCTTACAAATTATAATAATATAAAAAATACAAAAGAAAAAGTGCTCTGATAGTTTGGTTTCATATGGATAAGGGTTGGGGTTTGGGGGGACTTTCTTAACATTCCTCAAACATAGTCTGGGCAGTGTTTCCCAAACATGCTCTGGAAGTGTAAGACCAGCCCGAAAGCATGAATCTTATTTCTCGGGAAGGCTCATCTCACTAAGACCATGAGGCAGAGATCGATGCAACAGCAGGAGGTTTTTATTTCCAGCAAGCTGGGGTCGCCCCGCATTCAAGACATAAGCGACCCCGAATTTACAATGCAAGCAGCTTTTATACAGTTCCTTGAACAGATAGGATCAACTGTTAGTTATCTGTGGCGCTTTTAGATTTACAGGTGGGCTTCAGCTGGCGCCTTTTGGGTTTACAAGGGGGTTTTAGCAGGCTGGCACCCCTTTAGCGCATTTCTCAATTGTTTACCTTCCCTGGGGCCTTGCTTTGAACCAACTATTTCCTGGAACCAGTGGGGGGCTTTTAGTGCGCTTGGGCCTGGCCTTTGTCACGGCCCCTGATAAGCTGCATTGCTTATGCATTTTAGTGTGCTCGGGCCTGACCCTTGTTCTGGCCCCAAAAAAACTGCTTTGCTTATTATACATTGTTACAAGACTGCGTACATTAAGGTTATATTTTCCTACAATTCTACTACTTATATACTATGCCCCCCCCCCTCATTACATCACAATTTATTTCCAACAGAAGCACTGTTCTTATTCTATGCACACCCACACAAGGAAGTTTGTAACTTTGGGGGAAATGGAGTGCAGAATTTCCTCAGGCTGTCAAAATGTTTATGCAAACTTTGGATCTCTAAGATATGAATAGGGTTGTTACCAAACCGAGTGGGGTCTGTTTGCCGGTGCCGCATGGAAAGTCAATCACAGAAGCATGCGTAGTTGCAGTAGAGAAGGAAAGTTTCATCGCCAGGCAGCCGTTGTGAGAAGATGGGAGATCTGCATCTCAGATTGGCTTTCTCCATAGTGAGAAGGATGGTGCATTTATGGGGAAGTGGTTTGGGGTGATGTGAGTTGTGGGTGATCGTGATTAGTTAAAAGGCCTGAAGAAATCCTTCAGGCCAGCCTGTAGGTCCAGAAAATGGTGGCATTAACAGGATCTGGAGGAGGAGCCCTTAGCCCTCTGATGTCAGAGGCCAGACATTCATGCAGGTTCAGTAGAGACGTCTTCAGGCTCAGCCAGCCTAGCCCTGTCTGCATTGGGCTAAGCTAACCCCAACGATCCTGAAAAAAATCTTAGGCACACCCACAGCTCATGACTTCTATACCTATCTTAAAAGGCAGATAGGAAGAAACCAAATGAGAGGTTAGTTAATGGAAACTTACTAAGAACAAGTAGTTTAAACAGGAATAAACTTTAACTGAAAAGCCACAGTTATAGTATAGACATCATTTTTCAAACATGTGTGTCCACGGAACTCTATTGAGGTTTGTGCCTATGGATAACCCTTGTTGTTACTGGCAACTAGGCTTAGCTTGCAGCTCTCACACAAATGACTCAAAAACCCAAAAGGTAGTGCAAGATTGGAAAGTTTATTCAGATAACCAGCATCTGGGGGATGACCAGGCTAAAATCATACTACCTCCTGATGCCTGTTCTGGGGTTTATAAAGGGGAAGAGGCGGGAAGGTGTGGTAAGGGTTTTGTCCTGAGACAAAGTAGGGAGGCTGGTCAGGGATTAGCAGAGGATCTGAGTCAGATGTCAGGGTCCCACGATGGACTGGGTGGTTTGGCGTCATGGAGTCCACAGCTGGTGGACTGATCAGCTTCAAGCCCTTGATGTTATTTCAGGATTGGAGGCCTTATCTCCGAGGGAGCTCTCAAGGATAATAACCTCAGCCAGCCATCACCAGAACATAAAAATACCTGACTCATATCTCTAACTAATGTGGATGCAATTTTCCTTTAAGCAAGAAGGTGAGTCAATCATCAGCTAGGGTGTTTTGTCTTTCTCTTGAATTTCCTGTTTGCAGTTGATTAGGGAGGTAGGGAAAACAAGAAAACTTAATTTCAATCCTTAATTGTAGATGCACAACATCTAAAGTAAACCAACATAAGAGGGTGTAATGGGAGACAAACAGAAATAAACTTTTGTGAAGAGATTTGGGGGCATGATTTCATCTCCAGGCAGTTTCAGCCATGTAGTCAGTTTCTCAATTCCTCTGCTAACCTCAAGCAATTAGTGATTATCAGTTCCAAAGTTAATGGCTGCCTGAAATTTTCTGCTGGGTTCTAGTTACCCCAAAGATGGCTGTTCTCTAGCTAAGGTCCCTTTCATTTTCTCTTTGGCCACATCAACTCAACCATAAGGTAGGTACATACTAGTACAAGTACTGTTCAAGACTCTTCCTTGAACACCGTGTCACCTGCCCTCCCATTCCTACCTCTTTTCCACCTTCCTCCTGTCCCCACGCGCTCATCATTTTGGCTGGCTCACTCTAACTCTGTTTTCAAGACTTCACTCAGGCATTACCTCTTTCAGAAATCTTCTTTGGCTTCTCAGAGCTTCCCCCACATTAGTTTCCTGTGTCTACCATAATAAATTACTGCCAATTGGGTGGTTTATAACAAAAAAACCTTATTCTTTCACAGTTCGGGAGACCACAAGTCTGAAATAAAGGTGTTGTCAGGGCCACATTCCCTCTGAAGTCTTTAGGGGAGAATCCTTCCTTGCCTCTTCAGGTTTCTGGTGATTCTAGGCATTTTGGGGCTTTTGGCAATGAATCTGCACTCTCTGCCTCTGTCTTCACACGGCCTTCTCCTCTGTGTCTATGTCTTCTCTTCTTCTGTTGTAAGAGCACTGCCATTGGATTTAAGACCTGCTCTAATTTCAGGATGATCTCATCTTGAGATGCTTAATTCCATCTGTGAAGTTCTGTTTTTCCAAATAAGGTCACATTTACAAGTTCTAGGTGGAAATGTGGTGGCAGGGCGGAGTTCCATTCAACCCACTATACAGTCTCAGGCTGATCTCAGGACATTTTCTCCTCTGGCCCCTTTTTGGCACCTTTGGCATGTCTTTAGCACAGCATTTACCCCATTGTGTTATAATGACTGTACCCACCCCATTGGCCACAAGCATCCTGAAAAATCCTGGTAGGCATCATTAGAGCCTTCTTTATCTTTGAATTTCCATCACCTAAAGCATAGAGGAGTTTCCATAAGTGTATGAATAAACAAATAAGTGATCCTTTCTGCAAACATCATTCTGCACACTCTTAAGGCTGCTGTTTTGTGTCCTACTTTCTTTCCCTACATGGTCATTATGTGGTTATTCAAAGACTGATAAGCACAATTGTTCTATAAGAGTTACCTTCTGTAAAACGTATGAGAGATTGATTGATAATTTTGCCACGTGGTGAAAATGTTTGCCCTGTTGCAAAGAGGCTAGCATTGGCATGCTGGTATCATTTTGGTAACTAGTACTTTGAAATATGCTTTGTTGACAATTACTATACTGTTCCACCATGAGTAGTATCTACCAGTTGCATTGGAATCACAGAATATGGAATGTTTGGTGGTCATCTTGTTTTGGGGGGACTAGAGTTTTTGTCTATGACTCTAGACTCAACATAGCAGCTCTCAATAGGTTATTTCTCTCCATAGTAAGGAAATACAGACATTTACAAAAAATGTTTTTTTGCCATCTAGAAACAGATCACCAATTTGAGTTGAACAGAAGTGTAAACAAATCATTTCTTTTTTTTTTTTTTTTCCTTTTTGTCTTTTTTCGTGTCCGGCAACAGATCACAACCCTCAGTGTCGCGCCCGTACTGGACCGGGACCGGCAACGGGATCGCAACCCTCGGTGTTGCACCCGCACCTCGCTCAGCCAGTGAGCGGCCGGTCTGTATGTGGGATCCGAACCCTCGGCGGGAGCGCCGCTGCACTCCCAAGCGGCGCACTGTAGCAGTGCGCCACCGGGCTGGCCCAACAAATCATTTCAATGCCTTGAATTATGTGAGAGGTGCCATGTGTGTGGTGTGGTTTTCTCCTCCATGGAATGCCCATTATCCTGAAGTTCCAAAACTGTCCAGAGTGGAGCTTTCGAGACACTTCGATGCAATTCAAACTCCTTAGCATGGTTTACAAGGAACTTTTCTTTCTTGTCTCTTCAGCCTTATTTCTCCTCCTCTCAGAACATGCTTTGGCCACACTGCACTATTTGTTGGTTCCTAATGTGCTCTGCTCTCTTTTTCCTCCAGGCCTCTGAATATGCTGTGAATGCTTCCAATCCCATCATCTCCTGCCTCCCCTCTGTTGCTGGCCCCCTTTTCCTCCACACTGTTGGTATGTCACTTGGCTGATTTCTCTTGCGGAGGATCAGCCTAAATGTCAGTTCCCTACAAAGTTGTTCCTGAACTCCCAGTCAGAAATGCAAGCCCTTCCAGAATACACTCTTAAAGCTCATGTATGTGCTGCTTAAATACTATATTCCAGTTCCCTGCTTGCTTATCTGTCTCTTCCATCAGACTGTGAGCAATCTGAAAGTCCTGCCATGTCTGGCTCACCTTTTTATTCCCAGAACTAATAAATGCCCCTGGTACACAAAAGGCATTTAATACAGACTTGCTGAATGAATGAATGAATGAAGCATCTTCCAGAACTAGCTGAGTGCCTGCCTGTGCTGCTTGGACAGTGACCAATCCAGGTCTTCTCGCCTCCTCCCTGCAAGTTTGGGCTCACATGCTAAGTAATAAATCTGTGTTAGAGAAGCCCCCAGCAACACCCAGCAGAATGCACACGCCCATCTGCTTCTGTTTGCTTCAAGCCATGAGGAAAGATGATCTATTTTTTGACTTTGATGCTTTTTGCATTTTAATGAAAATAAAAATATCATTTCCTTTTCTCACATTAACACTGAGAGGAGGCTCCCGGATAGGCAGAATTGCCAAACTTTCTTTTCCTCCAATGCCTCTTTTAAATTCCATTGTTTCTTTCATCAGAAAAAATCATAAGGGCCGGCCCAAATTTAAGCAGCTGTTAGCTTTTTTTGTTTGTTTTTCCCATTGACTGGATGGGTTTTCTGGAAAAGTGCTCTCAAATAGGACAGGCTGCTTCAAGATGGATTCTAAATGGCCACAGAGTATTATAATGACTGTACCCACCTCATCAGCCTCAAGCATCCTGTAAGATCCTGGTAGGCATCATTAGAGCCTTATTTATCTTTGACTTTCCGTCACCTCAAGCATAGAGGAGTTTCCATAAATGTATGATTCTAAATGGTTATGCTGTCTAAATGAGATACCTCCATTTGTTTAGTCAACAAGGGTTGTAGAATGAATGAATAAATAAATGAATGGTGTCTTCTAGAACTACCCGAATGCTATCAGTTTATTTAACCACCCTCCAATGGTTAGCAATCTGGCCTGTACCTTGTTCTGGAGGAGGTAGAATGAGATATCTACAAATCTTTTTTCATGATACAACACTTTCAAGACCTAAAATTTAATCACCCTGTTATTTGACCTTATGAGAACTAGGAGTATCTATAGGTAGTATCCTTTGGTTTGATAATCAAACAAGTTTTCATTCTCTGGGCCATAAATTAATTATATATTTTTCAAGAAAGATAGTCTTTCTCTCTCCAGATCCTACTTGAAAACTCCAGAAGGAAGGTCACGTCTTCAGTTCTCAGCTGCCTGCTCTAAGACTAACGATAGGGAAAAGGGCAAACAGGAATTTTTTTCAGGTTCATGACCTGATTGATAATTCTCCCAACAGGAAAATATCTATTGATAACTACAATAAAGATTTGTCAGATGATTTTTTCATATTAATAGAAGATTTTTGTTTTAAAATATAAGCTTGAAAATAAAATGTTTTGCTGTGAGATAGGATGACTACAAAGCAAGGTAACTGCCTTCTTTATTGCTGTTTCTGGATGGCTGCCCGGAGAGGAACACATTCCACAGGACCAGAACTTCAGATCAATTTATGGTCCTGGTGGTCTGGATGGCACAATAGATTTCCTACTCGCTACTCGATCTGTGAAAGCCAAACGGTCTTAATTTAAAGCTAGACTTTACTGAAAATCATTCCAATAGACTAACTCCTGTGATCCCAAGTGAAATGAATTTAGAAGTTGTAGAGAAAATGTTTTGTGAAGGACTATGATAATTAAACATCTAATGAAAATGCAGTACGGCCCACTGTCTTCTGAAGTATGTGGAATAAGGGCTCATTTATCTTGTTCTTTTGCAAGTAATGCTTTGGGCGCTGCTCTTAATTTTGGAAATCTTTATTGGGAATCATTGAAACCTGTAACTGGAATAAATAGAATCTGCGTCTGCAACCACGTATTTTCGAGCCTTTAAACATTTGTATCACTCGGGATGGGTAAGTTTTGGCCACTTAGTTTTGCTCTATATTCTTCACTAAATTATTACTTACTGGCCACATATAATGTGGGACTTATTTCTGTGTAGTCAGGTGGTTCAGTCCCTCCAGTAGATTTTCTTTGGGGTGAAGACAAATCACTTCAGTTGGATATTACCAGACATCCTTAGCCTTGTCCCAGTGCCATTACCTCAATGATGCTAATCCTCATACTATTTGAGGTAATTCCTCCAAGCACATGAGGAAGACGGTGTAGTGAAGAGATGACCTCACCAGCCAGGGTTCTTTTTTTTTTTAATTGAACCGTAATTGATAATTGATAATAAATATCAGTGAGGTACAGCATTGAATATCCATACCTGTGTGCAATATGTGATGCCCAAATCAGGATAATTAGTATGTTCAACATTACACAATGTCATCGTTTTTTGTGGCCCTTTACCATAGGATATTGGCTGTTTTCACAGGCTACATACAAATTTTTATCACTATCAGGAATTTACTAACTAAGGTTAACCAGGCTAAAAAAGAAATAATCTACTGTATCAATTGACCATATTATTCTGAACAGAGAGAGAAAAGAATTCCAGTTTCTGTTTTGAGTAAAATGAGATTCATCTTTTCAAGACAGAATGCTGAACTCTCCATGTCGAAACCATGTTTTCTTATGGGAACTGACAATCCCTAACTCAAAAAAGAAAGCTGTTAACAATCCCTTAGCCACAGTTCACCAGGAGCCAGACTAAAATCAGCTTTCTTGCACCCCACCCTCCACTAGACAAATAACGAATTTAAGACTAGAGTGCATCTCAGTTTGGCTGTGCTTAAAGAATTTTAGCCTTGTGGATTTAACCAGTCCATCTAAGCTGGCAGGAAACAAGTCTCAGAAGGTTGCTAAAAAAATAACAGAGAAGTTACTTGCAAGGAATTTTAATACATCTCTTGTTGACAGGCTATGTGGATACAGCTATAGATACCAGGCACTTAAAGTTGCTGCAGATACAGACAAGCTTCCTGCCCTCAATAAGTTGATAGACCAATGGGGAATACGGGCAAGTAAACAAATAATTACAATACACTATGACAAATGATGTAATAAAAGCAGATCCTAACAGGTTCCCAGAGGAAAGCAGCTTAATGTTTTCTTCTTATGAGAAGGGCGGGGGCTGGCCCTCGGGAGAGTGCGGCACTCGGGTGCTCAGCGGCGCTCCCGCCACGGGTTCTGATCCTATATAGGGATGGCCGGTGCGCTCACTGGCTGAGCACGGTGCGGGCGACACCAAGCCAAGGGTTGCAATCCCCTTACCGGTCACAAAAAGACAAAATAAATAAATAAATAAATAGATAGATAGATAAATAAAAGAAGGGCGGTATTCACCACCAGGTTGAAACTCCAAACTACACATATCAAAAACAAGGACATCCATGGGCCGGCCCGGTGGCGCACTGGATAGTGCGCCGCTTGGGAAGCGCGGCGGCGCTCCCGNCTCAGAAAGAATATCTTGTGTTTTAGTGCTAGTCATGTCCCTTAAACTGGTTCCACCACCCGCTCACTCATCACTGACAGCCTGCAGTATTAAAATCAATGGGGTAGATAACCTGGCTAGTTGAATCCAGGCATTTGCTTGATGTGATTCAACTTCTAGGATAAAGCAGCTAGGAAAACAGAGGCACCTCATCCACCACCCCCTAGCAGATGACACTTGTGAGACAGTCTGAAAGGGACTGATGTAAAATGCTTCTGGAGACAGCAGATGCTTCTGCCCAGTGTGGCTGTGCGCTTTGTTCTCTGCACGAGGGCGCTTGGTCAAGGGACTATATGGGGCTGAAAGTCCTGCCTGTACTCCATTCTACATACACAGTTCTCCCCAGAGGCATTGTGAGGACCTTTTGACAGACACAGAGAGCTTCTGGAAGCCCAGCATGCATGAAACTCTTTTTGAAGTTCCCTGGTCTGTGGTGATTTACTCGTTGTGATTATGGACTGAGGTGCACATTTAGTCCTAATAAGACCAGAGATGTACATTGTGAGAGACATGGAAAACGGCACGACTAATTGTCTTATGTGTGTGTTTTCTCCCAAGGGGCTTTTTCAGATTTCTGTGGCATAGGAAATTCTCAAAGAAAAATCACTCTCAGGTAAATTTGAGAAGGATTCACTCCTGTGCCCAGATATAGCAGGGGGAATGCAGAATTAATCTTTCCCCTTTTATTTTCTAGAAAGGACTTTTCCTGTTAAGGAAGCCTGTTTGGCTTAGAGATATATATAAACCGCTGAGAGCTACCCACCAGAAAAACAT
>NW_007728021.1:336147-340804 GCF_000696425.1 Galeopterus variegatus | reverse complement strand
CAGAATGTTTGGCAGAAGAAATTTCTAAGCAGCAAAGCATTAAGGAAGCTGCATGGTTACTCCTAACAGCCTACTCTGAGTTACAGTGGCAAAGGCATGATGTGAAGCTGGAATTTAAAAAGGAAGCAGAGTTTAAAGATTTGGAAAATTTGCAGCCTGGCCATGCAGTAGAGGAGCGGAGAGCAGGAGAAAATTTCCAGACAATCAAAGAAGTCAGAAAATTTCAGAAAACCACTGCTGATGTCATTGCAGCCCCATGGCCCCCAGGCTGGTGACTGGTGGTGAATGTGGAGTCCAGCTAGCCCCTAGAGCATGCATGTCTGCTTCTGTAGAGGATGACTTTTACCTCCTCTCCACCTTCCAGATTTCACATGAGTACATTTTATTGGTAGCACCCTGCTGACAAGGGAGTGTTGAAGTGTGGTTCCTGGACTTCTGGCACCTTCATAGACAGGGGTGGGAATGGGTGCCAATACTCTGCAGCACACTTCCATATCCAGGTGTGGCAAGGAGGTGTAGGCTTATGGGTGTCCAAGAAGAGGGGTCTCTGTGGAGTGACATGGTAGAGACCTAGCTAAGTCAGAGTCCCAGGAAGGTGTCACTATAGCTGGGCAACAGGTGAGGTGCACGTTGCTGATGGCATGCAGTCATCCCCAGAGGTGACTGGAGAAATGTGTAGGATTGACCCTTAGTTTGTTTTGGAATGTTATCACTAGAATAAAATCTAGGTGGTCTGCAGGCCATAGACTATCAGAGAAAATGTAGCCACCATTCAAACGGGCTGCCAGAGAAAAGGTATCCAGAGGAAATTACAATTTCTGAAAACATAGTCTATGGACTTCTATCCTCAAACATCACTGAGAGGCTTATTTAAATGGCTGATCCACAAAACCTCTCTTCCTACCCATCTGCTGCCCCTCCTGAGCCAATCTCTGAGAAAAAAAGGACCTATTTTAACAAGCCATTTTATTTTATGTTCACTAAACTACTGAGGTATGATGCCGAGGGCAGGGAGGAAGCAGAGGTTCTCTGGCAGGAGATGAGGGTGGAGGAGGCAGGACAGGGTGGTGCAAGGAAGACTGGATTCTCACCTCGGAGTCTGAACACAGGTAACACTGCCACTGCCACCTTCCACACTGGAGTCAGGGCCTCTCACTCCTGGGGGGCAACTGGCTGTACCGGCTCTGGATCCTGAAATTCCGGAGGGAGTGAGATGCTGTTGGTTCCCGTGGGGACCTCCAGAAGAAAGGGCTTATTCAGGGCTAAACACCAAAAAAGATTAGTGAATTTTCTCTAGAGGCCATTGAAATTGGAATGATTCTCATCACCTGCAGTATCCTAAGAGGAAGGCTGTCTAAAGGCACAAACCTAGTCAGGGATCCACATGGACTTAAGGGCAATTTTGAGGCAGTGAGATCCATCATCAGAGCCCCCACTGCTCTACAAAGCCTCTTGGCCCCTCTCATCAGGGCAAAAGCAAGATCAGCTCCAGATACTTTACCTTAATTGCTGCCCTTCCCAGGAGACTTTGCACTTTAAAGGAGAACCACTTAAGGAGAGCTGTGATTAACCCTGAAGAATGCTACCATTGCCACTGAATTCCAGGCACCATATGGGTGAAGAGTGTATTTTAGGACAGTGACTTGCTGTAAATTGTTTACCTCATGCCCCCAAAGGGACTATTCAACGTCAAGCTATCTGAAGCCCAGGTGGGTAAAAGTGGCTGGGGAAACTAGGGTTGTTGCAAGTTGTCCTGGTTATGATATATGTGGAAGATTTCAGAGCTTGTTAGGAAAAGTTATGGACCGGTGGCTCTCCAGGATAGGTAGGGGACCACCTTGGTGAATTACAAGAGGATATTATGCAGCAGTTTTTAAAATGAGGCAGACTGCAGCCAGCCGCCAAAAAAAAAAAAAAAAAAAGGCAGATGAATGATCTTTGTCAAAGATGAATAGGCATTTACTTTGTTGAGTGAACAAAGTAAGATGTAGTCAGCGTGTATAGTACACAACTGTGTGCTGTGCATTGTTTGTACAGAAATACAGAGCTGCATGGCCCAACACAGTAGCCACTAGCCCCACGTGGCTATTTGAATATGTTTGAATTTAAATTAATACAAATTAAATAAAATGTAAAAGTCAGCTCCTAAGTCACATTTCAAGCCCTCAAGCCCATGTGGCTAACGGCTACCATTACTGGACAGCACGGTAGACTGTTTTCATCATTCAGCTCTGTTGGACAATGCTGGTGTAGAACACCTCTGGAAGGACACACAAGAAACCAGAAGTAATGGTGGCCTTCAGGGAGGGCAACCGGGGGCTGCAACACCAGGTACCCTTTTGTACCTTTTGAATTTTATATCATATGCTTGTATTATGTATTTAAAAAATAAATTTTACAGTCATATAACACAAAGAACAAGGGTTCAGTTCCCCATACTGGCCAGCCACCAAAATAAATAGTTTAAAAAAAAAAACATAATTTAAAAAACAAATTGGAAAGGGCTGGCCAGTTAGCTCAGTTGTTTAGAATGCCACCTTGTAACACCAAGATCAAGGGTTTGGATCCCCATAACAGCCAGCCACCAAAAAGAAAAAAGAAAAGAAAAAAAACCCCAAGCTAAGAATTAACCAGCAATGTGACATTCAACTTAATTCAGGAAATATTTAGTACTTATGGCTGGCCAGTTGGCTTAGATGGTTAGAGCATGGTGTTATAACACCAAGGTCAAATGGTTTGTATCCCTGTACTGGCCAGCCATCAAAAACATAGTAATAAAAAAACAAATTGGGAATTAGGAATCCCTATAATGGGGTCCCTATACCTAAACAGTAGTCCACAGGAAATTGCTTTATAGTTTGCATAAAACAAAATAAAAGATATTGTGATTTTACATTTAATTTTTTTTACAGCTTAACTTTTTAGCTCTTGCTACCATTTCTGCTCTTATGAGCTCATAGGCAACAAACTGAGTTAATGAGTAGCAGAGGAATGTTAAATGAAAAACGACCAGCTGTCATGCACTGGTTGACATCTTTTTTTCCTGAGAAATATGTGTAAATGATTGTAATTTTATTCTGCATGAATAAACAGCAGCTATAGTTCCTGTTGGTAAAGTTGTTTCTGGTTCTGTAAGAGAAATAAGTGTTGTGCAGAATGCACAACTTCCAAGCACTCTGCTTCCCAAGCGAGTCTGAGAATCAGGGTTGTAGAGGATGGGGATCCTGCCTGGAAGTAACCTCTCTTCCAGGCTGGTAAAGGTGGATGTGGGGTGGGAGGAACTGGGCAACACCAAACTATGCTCTTAGAGAAAGAACACACATAGACCAAAAGGGGACAGGAGCATACAAGATGCCCTGCTCAAAAGCAACCCCCAGGGCCGGCCTGTGGCTCACTCGGGAGAGTGCGGTGCTGATAACACCAAGGCCACGGGTTCAGATCCCATATAGGGATGGCTGGTTTGCTCACTGGGTGAGCATGGTGCTGACAACACCAAGTCAAGGGTTAAGATCCCCTTACTGGTCATCTTTAAAAAAAAAAAAAAGCAACCCCCAGAGCAGTAATTTCCAACCTGTGACTACAGCTCCTTGGAGGGTCAGTTACGGCAGCAGGCCTCTGAATGCATATGTGCACCAAGCACTATTTGCAGAGCAAATAAATCCTGTGTCTCCCACAAATATAATTATTATATCACTAACAGTGATCATATATTGAGTGTGTGCACCTTGATCTCATTTAAATCTTATAACTACCTGTGAGGTAGATCTTATTCTCCCCAATTAATAGTTGAGGAAACTGAGGCTGGGGGATAGATAACTCACCCAAGTTCAAAAAGATATATTAGGGCTTTTTATGTTCTATTTGAAAGAAATCCCTCTAAAACATGCTTAAACAAAAAATGGCATACATTATATTGGCTCATGTAATGGAAAAACTCTGCTTTCCTCTGTGATGGCGCCAGCTTCATGAGGACTCACACCCCATGTCTGCAAAAATGGTCATCAGTAAGTCCAAGTCGACACTGCTGTAGAGGAAGCAGCTCAGAGGAAAGCCATCCCTCCAAAGGCCTCTGGCCTGCTCGGACCATCTGTCAGGGAAGAGGAGACTCTGACTGGCCAGCCATGGTCATGTGTGCATCCCGGAGTGGGGGGCTTAACTCAGTCCCTCAATTACAGCAGAACTGCAGAGAGTGTAGGAGGCTCATCCCTGTAGTAAAACAAGAGGGAAGTTCTGATACCAGAAAAGAGAGTGAGCTAAAAAACGGAGAATCGAAGGTTGACGCTAGACTGAAGTAACCCTTGAGCCTAAACTCTTATCAGTTTTTCAAGTGTTCATAGATGTTGTTGTGATAAGCAACTCACAAATTCATTTAAAAGCAGTTGTGTGGGGCTTGCTGGTTAGATCAGTTGGTTAGAGTGTGGTGCAATAACACCAAGGTGAGGAGTTAGGATCCCTGTACCAGCCAGCCACACACACACACAAATAATAATACTAAATAAAAATAAAAGCACTTGTGTCTTCCTGGTAATTTTTGATCCTTATATATATATTTTTTCAATTAATGGATACTAAAGGTACAACTACATCATGAGGAGGCCCAAGAACATTGCTTTTTTTTTTTTTTTTTTTTAATTTTAAAAGGGGTTTTTTTTTTTTT
>NW_007728021.1:334059-335147 GCF_000696425.1 Galeopterus variegatus | reverse complement strand
TGGAGTTCCCAGTCTCCAAAACTGTAAGAAATAAATTTATTTTCTTTATAAATTACCCAGTTTCAGTTATTCTGTTATAAGAAACAGAAAGTAGACTAAGACAGAAGTCAATGAACAGTGTCTAAAATGGACAAATCAGGTCTGGCCAATTAGTTCAGGTGGTTAGAGTGTGGTGTCTGGAACCCATCTGTAAATTTATCACAGTCCTCTGAATATTTTCCCAATTTTTCTTTACATTGCTGTATGTCTGTTATCGCAAAGGGAATTGGACCCTAATGGTACCTTCAGAACCTGCCACCTCCTGGAGAGGGAGGAAGGCTGAAGGGGACAAAGCAGGGGACAGAGTGCCACTTCTTGTATGGGAAGTGCTAAGGAGGGGGACTACAGGGACAGAGATGGTAGACATTGGACAATATGAAGGGGGTCTATATTCCCACTGAGAGACAGTGGATACAGCAGCAGGGGGTCATCAGTTAGATCTGGAAATTGCTGTAGCTTTGGGGGATCAGTCTGAAATTTCGTTGCATAATGAGGGGTCCTGATGCAGAGCCATGAAGGCCTGGGAAGGAACCTCTGACCATTTCCCTTGCCTCTTGCAAAACAAATCTGGTTGGTAGATTGTCTGGCAATTGGTGCTCCCATTTAGAGGCCACAGCTCTTGGTCCCCAAGCTTATACTGAGGCCAGGCCTCGTTACAAAAAAAAAAAATCAAGCATTTTTTCTTCAGAGTGTCTGGGTCAAAACTGTCCCAATGGTTAAGGATACATCTGAGAGGGGGATCCAGGGGAATCGACTGAGTGAAGAAAGAGGGAATGTCTAGGGGGACAATCCCTGGGTCAAAATCCTCTCCAGAGCATCCTCTGAAGTAGGGTATTTTGCCCTTGAGGAGGATCTGTGGGCATCCCCAACTGGGTTCCTCCGACCCCATGATCGGCTCCATGATCAGCCCTGGGGCCTTTTCCTTTGCCTTCCCCTATGACTGACTTTGGCTCCTTACTCATGATCCTGTGCTTTATAAAAGCAACTTGAAGGGCCAGCCTGTGGCTCACTCGGGAGAGTGCGGTGCTGATAACACCAAGGCCCCGGGT
>NW_007728021.1:332550-333755 GCF_000696425.1 Galeopterus variegatus | reverse complement strand
TTTTGGGTGTTTGTTCATTTTGGCAGGAGTTTTTTCTCGAATCTTGGACCTCCGATTCAGTTGATGGGGCTATTGAGCCTTGCAAATCGTTCCTGCCGACTTGGAGTCCGAACACAGGTAACACTGCCAGTGCCACCACCACCTCCCACACCGCACTGCAGTCAGGGCCTCTCACTCCTGGGGGGCAACAGGCTGTACCGGCTCTGGATCCTGAAATTCCAGAGGGAGTGAGATGCTGTTGGTCCTCGTGGGGACCTCCAGAAGAAACGGCTTATTCAGGGCTAAACACCAAAATTACGTTGGCTCATATAAGAAGAAAGCTCTTCTTTCCTCCGGGATGGCGCTGTGTCCGGCGCTGGTGGCCTTGCCTCTCTGCGCCGGGCTGGCGTCCGAGGGTCCCGGGCCACCTGGACCACTCAACGGCTCCCAGCACTCGGCCCCCTCCTGTAGTGAAATTTCTCACAAAAAATTTTCTTTGGTAATGGCATGGTATGTATTCGAGGCTAGCCTCCTGTTCCTCTGATATGTTTTGTAAAGCAATGAACTGTGAAAGAGGTCCATTTTCGTTGCTTATAACAAAATACTTGAAACTGGGTGATTTATAAAGGAAACAAAATTTATTGCTTACAGTTTCTGAGGCTGNCGTTACCGCAGCTCCCACCCCGACTTCAGCCACGTCCCTTCGCCTGCCCCTAACACAGCTCATTCTCACCCCCCGACTCCTCTGGCAATTCTGGTGCTCCACGCAGACCTTCCCCAGACCCAGCATTCTGGTCCCCCTTTCTGGCTCAGCTTCCTTATCCCAGTTTCCCACACCTTCCTGCTCAGTTCCCCAAGGTCTGCTCATCCCAAACACCCTACCTCTGCCCCCCTCTCATTTAAGACCCACCGCCAGAGTTGGTGTCTCGTACGCTCTCCCCTTTCTTCTTGATGACTCTGATTTCACTCTCATCTCAAGTCTTTCTTTCTTTTTATTTTTATTTTTTTTAAGCTGACCGGTAAGGGGATCTTAACCCTTCACTTGGTGTTGTCAGCACCACGCTCTCCCAAGTGACCTACCCGGCCATCCCTACACAGGGATCCGAACCCGTGGCCTTGGTGTTGTCAGCACCATGCTCTCCCAAGTGAGCCACAGGCTGGCCCTCTCATCTCAAGTCTTAACATGTGTCTTCTTGTCTTCAGACTGGTCCCCTGACTTCCTAGCC
>NW_007728021.1:329809-330773 GCF_000696425.1 Galeopterus variegatus | reverse complement strand
GAGCACCGCCGCGCTTCCCAAGCGGTGCACTATAGCAGTGCGCCACCGGGCCGGCCCTCCTGGGGGCTTTTTAGTGTACATTTCTTCCAAATTCTGATGACCTAGCTTCAGAAGTATCACCCACTTGACAGCTGTTATGAAGGGCCCCTATGTGGAACCATTGTCTTTGCTTGCCATTTATAGTCTAATCCCTTTGAAAATTGAATGTCTTTCTACCTTCCCATTAAGGTAAAGTACTCTTACCATTACTCTTCAGAGAATGGCTTTCAGCATATTGGCAGCTTGGTTTCATGGGAGGAGTTCCACAGTGGCCCCACCACTTAAGAGTTGTACACCTCACCTTCCCATGGTCTGTGAATGGAGATACCTGCCTTGTGCTTTGTTTTCATTTTATTCATCAATCCGCTCAACAAGTATTTTTTGAGTCCCACTGTGTGCCAAGCACTGTTCTAAGGTACTAAAAATGCAATAGTGAGTGAGTCAGGCATAGTTCTTATTTTTATCCATTCAGAGTTTTGTCTTTCTTAGAATCCTATGGAATGTGGGACAAGAATATGGGGCAGATGGGTGTTATAGGATAGAAGGAAGGTGGGAGGAAAGAAAGATACCCAGTTTTCAATGACTTCACAATTCTGCCCTTACTCATTAGCCCTTGGTTTTGGAATCACAAGCTAGAAGTTTCTCATCCTCCAGCTCATATTTAATTACTTCAAAGGCCTACTTTCTCTCCCCTCTCACCTGCCCCCCTCGTCTTACCCTTCCCAGGACACTTGTCTAGAAACCCAACTTTCTTCAGGTGGAAGGAGGTGCTTTTTACTCATTCAGCACTCACATGTCCAAAAGATCAGCTGCCTGTCTGAATCAGAAGATAGCTTTGTCATTCTTTTCCAACTGAAAAAAAATATGACTCATCAGTTGGTATAGCAGCTGGATGGCTTAAATGCCAGGCTGTTCTGAACAGCCA
>NW_007728021.1:328612-328899 GCF_000696425.1 Galeopterus variegatus | reverse complement strand
CATAGGGGTAGAGGTAAACTAAGTGTGAGCTGGGGTTTCCTAAATGGCAGAAGTCAGGTTTGCCCTGTTGAACTTTCACCAGTGATGTGTGAAGAGCTCTTTGGTAATGCTGCCCAAGTTCTCTCCTTGCACCCTTCAGCGTAGCTCTCCTTGAAGGCACATGTTTTAGTCCATTTTGTGTTGCTATAACAGAAATACCTGAGACTAGGTAATTTATAAAGACGACAGGTTTATTTGGCTCATGATTCTGGGACAGCTGCATCTGGCATGGGCCTCAGGCTGCTTCT
>NW_007728021.1:324735-327773 GCF_000696425.1 Galeopterus variegatus | reverse complement strand
ATCAGTTTCCAACACTGCCACATTGGAGATCAAATTTCCACATGAGTTTTGGAGGGGACAACATATCCAAACTCCATCATTCTGCCCCTGGCACCCCACATACAAAATTGTATGTCACTCTTACATACAAAATGCAATCATTCTATCCCAACAGTCCCCAAAGTCTTAGTTTGCTCCAGCACCACCTTAGAAGACCAAAGTCTCATCTGAGACCAAAAGCAAAAGTCCTTACAGCTGTGAACCTGAAAAACAAAACCAAATTTATCTACTGCCAAGATACAATGGTGGGACAGACATTGTGTATACAGCACACCTCTCTTCAGTTTGGTTCTTGGTGTCAATGAAGAGTGTTCTAAGGACAGAAAGTGAAGCCAGTCCCATATGATGGTTCATTTGGGGTCTGGGCCAGCCAGGTGGATGATGGTGTGCTGATCCAGTAGGCAGGAGACCCAAAGCCTTGTTTAGGCTCCACCAGTGAGGTCTTATGTCATTGACATCAGATTCCCACTTCCCTGAGCATTATGGAACAGGCTCGAATAGGTAGGGTGCTTTGACTTCCTCCAAAAAAAGCTGTCCTGAATTGTGGCCTGAACCCCAAAGTCCTATTTTGTGAATTGTCAAGTGGCTCTTCTCCTGAATTCCTCTGAGCTGTTGTCAGTCATTTTGTGTCTTTTCTGATACTTTGTTTTAGGTGGCAGTTCCTTGTCTATTGTCTGGCTCTGCTCTGACTTCTCTTAGCTTCAATTTACTTTGGTTTTTTTAGCAGACTTTGGCCAGAGCACACACTTCCTGATATATCACAGAACCCCCATTAATACTCTGTTACTCTTAGCTAATTAGATAATGAAGCCTTGATGGACCCAAGCTATTATTCAGATTGCTGGTGTCTAAGCCCGTAGACTCCTGGCCTTGGAGCTGGCTGAGAGAAGGGCTGCTTTGGAGCTTCAGGGCTCTGTCTGGAAGGGCAGGCCTGAGAGGTCTTAGGCAGCTGGAATTGTTGATTGAGATTAGAGCCCAGGGTCTTGGAGCCAGGGAGCCTGGACTTTGCCTGCTGAGCTGCACAAGGGTAGCTTTGAAGCAGCCCAGCTTCCAGGACCAGGCTGTTTCCCAGAGTGAGTCTGTTTGACCACGGCACACACCCCTTTTCTGGTGGCCCTGCTGGCCAGAGTGTGGAGTTGGTCTCCAGAGGAGGGCCCTGGAATCCCCAGGGAGGTGGGAGCAGAGAATGCAGTGAGGGATGAGGCCGGCAGCCTGGGCTGCAGCCAAGGGCAAGGGCTCTTCCTGGTGTCTTCAGCCCCCTGCCCAGAGCTGGCTCTGCAGGGGCCACTCTCCACTCACACACCTCCCTCCTTCTGGGTGGCCTGACTTAGGGAGGTGAGCTCTGGGTCCTGATTCTGTCCTATTTACCCTCTGCCAACCCCAAGTCAGAAACTGAATCAGCATCTTCTACCACTGAGGCCTACCCTTTCCAAACCTCATGCTCCAGGGCTTTCCTAGAAAACTTTTCTGCCAGGCTGGCCTTGATGTTCCCCTGCACCCCCTGCCCTGGGTCCCCAGCTGAAATGTCCTCCTCCCAGCCCACCCCTTGTGTCCTAGCTCTGAGGTGATGGCACTCACTCAGGAGTCTGGGTTTCGCTGGAGCTGGGGCTGGCATCACTCTGGGAGCAGTGGTAGGGCCAGACCACTGTCAGCCCTGGGATCTTGGGAAGGTCCTGGACCTGGGTCAGCCTCCATTTCCTTATCAGTCCTAGGGTGATTAGGAGGAGTAGAAATGAGGCAGTACGTATGTAACATTCCTTGGTTGTGTTAACTTCTTTGGGCCATAGTTATTTGAGAGCAGAGATAGCCATAACCATTTTTTTTTGTTTGTTTGTATGTTTTCGGTTCCCTGATGGTCAGCAGGAGCTGGATATTTATTTAAATGTAAATGTGGCTGCCCAGCCCAGGTCTGCCCAAGTTGCTGGGGTGAGGCCAGGCCAACCCGCAGCCCCCTCAGGCTCACACCAAAGCCCCCAACCCACCCCCTGAGCATAACGGGTTGATTTTATAGATAGGAAAAGGCTGAAGACAGCAGAAACAAGAAAGCAGCTCAGTCGTTTCAAAGTTACTTTTCTTAGGAGGTGGGGACAGGAAGGCAGAACAATAGAAAAATAACTGACTAGTTTACATCAGGATACTTCCGGCTATCTCTTTTCTGTGAGGATTAAAGCAAAACGAACTTCATTATCACACCTATTGCAGATTTATTTATTTATTTATTTTTCTTTTTCTTTTTTTTAACAAAGATGACCGGTAAGGTGATCTCAACCCATCGCTTGGTGGTGTCAGCACCACGCTCGGCCTGTGAGCTAACCGGCCATCCCTATATAGAGATCTGAACCCGTGGCCTTGGTGTTATCAGCACCACACTCTCCCGAGTGAGCCACAGGCCGGCCCTCCTATTGCAGATTTAAACTGTCCTGTTCAGGAAATTGCCTGTTATCTCTTTCTCCTGATTTCTCAGAATGTCAGACCACGACCTAAGTGACATGGAATTTAGCAGGGGTGACTCCATTTTGATTTTTAGTCTTGTCTGTTGGTGCCTACTGTAGGAACTTAGTCCAAAACAGCGGCCTCCTATAATTTTTATTTAACATTGGTTAATGGCATATTGCAATTAGAACCCTCAGTGGTTCCATGTAGACATGTTCCCGTGATGCACAGGCTAGACCCTCACAGCCTGAAGGACAAGTGTGGCAGGAGGGTCCTCCCCGTTTGAAGCTAGTTCCAGTTGTACTTTTCACCACTGAGGTGATGGAGCAGGGACTAGGACGGGAGTCAGGTGGAGGGGCAAAGGCCCTGAATGTGAATTGTGAGCTCCTGCTTCCTGGTCCCTGCAGGTTCTTGGCACCTTCAGCTCCAGTGTCCCTGTCACAACTTCAGCTCTGTATTTGAATCAGCCTTTCATTCATGCCCATTCCCCTCACACACACACACACTCCCTTTTAATCCCACAGGGCCCTGGCTTTCTGTGCTGGTTTTGGTGTGGGTGAACACAC
>NW_007728021.1:322567-323795 GCF_000696425.1 Galeopterus variegatus | reverse complement strand
CCTCCCCGTTTGAAGCTAGTTCCAGTTGTACTTTTCACCACTGAGGTGATGGAGCAGGGACTAGGACGGGAGTCAGGTGGAGGGGCAAAGGCCCTGAATGTGAATTGTGAGCTCCTGCTTCCTGGTCCCTGCAGGTTCTTGGCACCTTCAGCTCCAGTGTCCCTGTCACAACTTCAGCTCTGTATTTGAATCAGCCTTTCATTCATGCCCATTCCCCCCTCACACACACACACACCCTTTTAATCCCACAGGGCCCTGGCTTTCTGTGCTGGTTTTGGTGTGGGTGAACACACCCACCCTCACCACCCACTCTGGACCCACCTGTTACCAGGCCCAGGTCTGGCTGCCTGCCCCCTTTTCAAAAGCAAACCTCTCAAAAGTCAAATGTGGGTGAACATGGGAGTTGGCTTTTATTCAGGAATACCAGTGACCTGAGGAGATGTGAGGCTAACCTACCTCTCTGGTAAACATGAAGGAGAATGGCCAGGCTAAAGCCATCTCCAAGACTCAAATCCACTAATGGGTTTTTAAAGAGGGGGCTGAGGAAATGGAACATGGGAAATGAAAAGCAGGAGGGTGGGGGACATGAGCTGTGGGGGCTCTGTACAAGGAGCCAAGTGCAAGGTCTCACAAAGGCTACCTCTGGGTTTCTACTCCCATCCTTGCTGTTATCTCTGGGTCCAGCTGGAGGGGTGGGATCAGCATAGCTTTATTGATGTCTGTCTTGGTTTCTCAGGGTCTAGATGGTACTTGCCTCCTGGCAAGTTTGCAACTCCAGGCTGGCTGGAAAACAACTTTACATTTATGTAAATAATGTCATCTTGCCCCATAACCAAGGTTCAAAATATCAAATAACCTCTGCAGCCAGTTAAGCCATCTGTTCTCCTTTCTTTGTGGGGGCCTGGTGTGTAATGGCTACAAACAGCAGCCGCCATAGTGTATGCAGCCTGTTGCTTGTATGGGTTGCCCTAAGGGACATTGGAGACAGCTCTTTCCAACGGACGTTTATGTTTCTGACCTAGTGCTGTTCCCAGTCTAGAATTTAGACAGGTATGTGCAGTGGTTTGGAAAGCCGCAGGGCACAGTGGGCAGGGTTCACACTGGCCAAGTCATCATGTCCATCCACACCAAGCGGCAGAACAAGGAGCATGTGATTGAGGCCCTATGCAGGGCTAAGTGCAAGTTCCCTGGCTGCCAGAAGATCCACCTCTCAAAGAAGTGGGGCTTT
>NW_007728021.1:319891-320974 GCF_000696425.1 Galeopterus variegatus | reverse complement strand
GGGGGGGTGGTTCCCCATTATGTAACAGGTTATGTAACATAGACTTGCACATGCTCAGTGGTCTCTTTGGAGCAGGCTCATTGATTAAATTCCACCAAATACGGTTGAAATATGCTAGGTGCTCTCTAGCACCTCCAGTGGAAGGTCATTCATAAGATAAGCTTCTTTCTACTGAGCATGCTCAACCACAGGAATTTACATAAATCTGCCTCCTGTAGCCTCAGTCTCCATGTGCTTGTGCTGAAAATAGGTGCAACAAGGAACAGTACCTGAGAACTCAGAGGAGGGGCTTGAGTCCTAGGGAAGTGGTTTGAGACCCAGGGGAGTCCCTGAAATCCAACCCCAGGGAAACTGAGCACCTCATATGTCAGGAGAAGATCCTGCCCTTTCTAGATCATCTTATTGGTAATAAAATGAGAATTTATTTTTATTTATTTATTTGTTTGTTTGTTTTATTTTAAAAGATGACCGGTAAGAGGATCTTAACCCTTGACTTGGTGTTGTCAGCACCANGAACCTGTGGCCTTGGTGTTATCAGCACCACACTCTCCCAAGTGAGCCACGGGCCAGTCCTGAGAATTCATTTTTTTAAATTGCAAATTTAAGATACTTACTTACTTGAAGACCAAGGATTTCCATTCAGCCTTTCAGCTCTCTTCCCTTAGGCTCCTGCTGTCTGTTAAGGGGATCTGAACCCTTGACCTTGGTGTTATCAGAGCCACACTCTACAGAGTGAGTTAACCGGCCAGCCTGAACGGTACACTTTAAATGGGTGAGATTTATGACATTAAAGCTCTTATTTAAAAAAACAAATTTAACATTTCAAAGAATAACAATTTAGTTTTGGTTAAAATCAAAATGAAAGAGTAAAACATTTATTCATAATCCTATCACCCAACAATTCAAACCAGTTTTTCTGCAAACCCTTTCAGTCCTCTTCCAAAAAGTTATGTGAGTTTGATAACTTATAATTATTATTGAACAGTTTTTACTCTGTATTTCCTAATGACTTTATGTACTTTTTTTTAACTTTCTTTCTCTCTCTCTTTTTTTTTTTTTTTTTTTTTTTTTTAAAGCGGCCCG
>NW_007728021.1:316416-318949 GCF_000696425.1 Galeopterus variegatus | reverse complement strand
TTTTTTTTTTCTCTCTCTTTTTTTTTTTTTTTTTTTTTTTTTTAAAGCTGGCCAGTATAGAAGATTGAACCCTGGACTAAAGAAGTAGGGTTTTTAAATTTAATTTAATCTAATTTTTTTTGGCAGCTGGCCAGTACAGGAATTGAACTCTGGACCTTGGTGTCATCAGCACCTACACTAGCCAACTGGGCTAACCAGCTAGAAGACTTTATGTACATTCTGTGGTGTATTTATTTAAAATTTATTGAGTACTTATATGTGCCAGGCACAGTGCCAAGTGATGACACAAAGATGAATAAAAAATAGGAGCAATCCCTCCAGTGCTGTAGATCAGGAAGTATTATTTCCATTTAACAGATGAGAAAATTGAGGCTTAGAGAAGTTAAGTGAAATGCCTGAAGCGACCCAGGATACTGACAGAGCTGGGACTGAACCTAGGCATGTGGCTCCTGGGCCTAGGATCTTTCTTAATGTAGATGATGCTCCTGTTTTCTTGATGTTGTTATTGTTCTAAAGCAGCAACTTTTGCCTCTTAGCTTATTCTCTGCAGAACCTTGATTATGTAAATAAGGGGGGAAGTCTCACCCCTGACCCCTGTTCTAGATGGACTTACCCAAGCTCCCATAGCTGCAACTGTGATAGAGCCAGTATTTGAAAACAAGTTCATATGGCTGTAAGTTCACTGAGGTTCAGTAGAGAAAACAGAAAGGATCCACAATGAAGGATATGCAAAACAACAGTAAAAGAGCAAAACAGTGTTTATCTCTGGGTGGTGTAAGTGTGTGATTTTCCTTTTCTTTTCTATGCTTTGTCTCTATTTGCTATAATTAACATGTGCTAATTTTGCAGAAGGCATCTATAGATGCATACATAGATGTGTGTGCTCTTGTGGTTGCACATATATTTGGCAATAGGCAGAATCACATTCCAGGGGCTCTCCATAAGATTTTCCTCTAAAGCCTGTGTTCTGTTTGACACTGCCTAGGTCATCAAGGAGAAGCTAGTGGGATCTGTGAAGTCATTGCAGAAGCAGTATGTGTCCCTGGACACGGTGGTCACTAGTGAAGATGGAGACGCCAACACCATGTGCAGTGCCCTGGAGGCCGTGTTTATTCACGGCCTTCATGCCAAGCACATCTGAGCTGAAGCTGGAGGAAAGAAGAAAAGTGCTCACCAGAAACCTCTGCCTCAACCTGTCTTCTGGCCCCTTCTGAAAGCTGTCACCCACAAGTGAGATCACCTGGAGAAGTATTGAGGAGGAGTTTCAGAGTGTGGGATGGTTGGCTATTCCTCTCCAGCTGTGTGGGAAGCCAGCAGAGACACCCTGTGTTCTAGTGCAGACACAGGGTGAGGTGGGGTGGAGAGTGTCTCATAGAAAGGTGTACCTCTAGACCAGGCTTCCCAGCTGCTGTGCCTGTAGATCTTGAGACCCTCGGTCCTCAGGCAAGAGCTTGTGGCTGCTTTCAGCCACTGGGCTGGGTTGCCTTTAGTAGGAGCAGCCTTTCTTGCCACGCTGTGGTAGAGTTAGGTATTAGCAACAGGGGTTGTATGGACTGCAAAGCCTAAAATATTTACTATCTGGCCCTTTACAGAAAAAGTTTGCTGACCCTGCCCTAGAATATTTGAACATTTGTGTTCTAAATATTGGATTCATAAAGAGGTATGGGTTTTTGTTTTTGTTTTTAAGTAAAAGTGGAATTTTGGTAGAGCATCTGAATACTCACCCTGAGACACTTGTCTTTTTGGCCTTGCCCCTAACTACCCAGGCTTTTGAGCAAGTACCTGGCACTGTGCCTCTAAGAGCTAATAAATGCCACCCTCATCCCAATGGTGCCTTGTCAGTCTCTGATCTTCCTTTCCATGCCTACTGCCACTGCCCTGTCTCAGGTTCATACATCTCTCCTGGGTGACAGTGGCTTTCTTATTGTTCCCCTTATCTCACTCTGTCTTTCCTTAGGTCAGTCAGCTAGTCAACATTTACTGAGTTTAAGCTACCTGGAGCTCAGCCCAAGTCCAGTAGTGTGTGGTCTGTACTCCCACGGAGGAACAGGCACAGGGGACTGTGGTAGTTCAGAGGGGCATTTACATCAGACTGAGGGATTCAGGAATGGAGTTTGGTGCACCTGGGGTCTGGTCTCCTTAAATCCAGAGTAATCCACCCTCAACATAGTTGTGGTTCTGTGCAAAAACCTCCAGCCCACAGGCTCCCAAATGCTAGCCTGGGGTCTGATTCCCCAGAATCTGTATCCTGATCAAGTTCCCCAGGGGATTCATGCACAGCCAGGCGTGGAAACCATTGTCATGCATTGTCCTATCAGTTGATATTCTAGACCCTCCATTACCTGACTTTGCAACGGAATCACCCACTCTTCCTCCACGTGTGGTAATTGGAGTGCTCCCCACTCCTGCTGCAGGCCAGTTGCTCTCCTACCCTTTATGCCTTTTTTCTGTCTGTTTCTTATGCCTAGTAGTATCTCCTTCCATCTTTGCCTCTTGAAATCCCTCAGGGCCTGGCTCAGATATTGCCCTTTCT
>NW_007728021.1:314130-315352 GCF_000696425.1 Galeopterus variegatus | reverse complement strand
GAAAAAAGACATACACACACAAAAAAAGAAAGGCAGTTACTTGGACTGAGGGCAGGGACCATGTCTTTATCACAGCTCCCAGGAGCTTGTACCTAGGGGTTCAGCAAACATGTATTGAATGAGCTGGTGATGGCAGGGGTCCAAGGGGTAGTTTTTTTTGTTATTTTTTGTTTGTTTTTTCCCAAGATAACTGGTAAGGGGATCTTAACCCCTGTCTTGGTGTTGTCAGCACCACGCTCAGCCAGTGAGCTAACCGGCCATCCCTATACAGAATCCGAACCCATGGCCTTGGTCTTATCAGCACTGCAGTCTCCCGAGTGAGCCACGGGCTGGCCCGGCAAGGGGTAGTTTTAATGAACATGGAAATTATCCTTCATGACATAACCTCAAAAATTGGGGGTTATAGTTTAATATTTCTGTATTCCCCTTAAAACACTATCATCCAAGAATTTTTCATGCCTGTATGTATATTTGTAGTAGTTATTATTGGTTCTTGCTACCCAGTGGATAAAACAATATCTCAGTGATTTCAGTGATTTGAGGTAGTTTTTTTTTTTTTTTTTTTTTTTTTTAAANTTCCTCCTCAGCTTCCTGCAGGGGCTAACGTCCTTGTCCTTTGAACTCTCCTACAAGTCTGTCATCTTAAATGAGTGGACGCTCACCCCATTGGCCCTCTCTGGGCTTTGCCCACTCTCTGAGCTTGACCCTCTTACTACCTCTGGCGCGGAACTACAGCGAAAGGAGGCTCTGGATTCAATTTCCCATTCCTCAGGTTCAGAGGACATTGAAGTCCAGCACTCAGGCCATAAGATCCAGCAGAGGAGGAAGCTCACTGCCTCCTCGCTCAGCCTGGACACAGCCGGTTCATCGTAGCTGTCCTGCAGCCTAAACTCTGATAGCTGCCTACTCCAAGAGAATGGCTCCAAGAGTCCAGACCATTCTGAGGAGCCCATGTCCTATGACTCAGACCTGGGCATAGCCAATGCTGATGATTCAGACTGATCTCTTCAAGAGTGAGTGTTCCTCCCACTCCCCTGCCCTCCCTCTCTACCCCCTTCCTTTATGTTGCACGTGATTGTCTGCCACTGAACTCCATCAGTGTATAAAGAAAGTCAAAGCAGACTGTGTTTCTCTTTGGAGACGAGTTGCTGGGAGCTGCAGTGGAGGCAGCATGGACACAGCAGGAAGGAAGGATTTAGAAGGGCTCAAGCTGGCTCACGCT
>NW_007728021.1:311375-311936 GCF_000696425.1 Galeopterus variegatus | reverse complement strand
CAGGCTGGGCTTGGAGCAGACCTGTTTTTGAGTCCTGTTCCACCACTTGCAAGTCCAGTAGAGTCAGGCAAATTGCTAACTCTTTCTGAAGCTCTGTTTCTTCATCTTTAAGATGGAGATTCCCTTATAGGGCTGTCTGAGAATCAAATCAGATGCCTGTCAGTTGCACACATGAGAATGTAGGCCCCAGAAATGGCTTCTGAGCACTGAGCACATTAGATGGAGTTTTCAGATGTCAAATGGAGGAATTTAGATAGAACACACTNCATTTGTGAGAAGGGATATTTAACCTGTGCTGCCTATTCACACTCCACGGGAATATACCTATATCCTCTCAGCCTTGCCAACAGAAGGTATTATCAAACTTGTGGATATCTGCTTATCTGATAGGTGAAAAATGATAACCTTTTATTAAGGGCCTCCTTCAGTCAGACCCATGTTCCATCAGCCCGAGTTTAAGACCTTCTTTTCCATTCCTGCTGCCCCCCTCACCTCTCCGTCCACGTTCAGTTCCTTCCAGGTTTCCCACGCAGTGTGAGAATAGCACCAGGATTGGGTGCT
>NW_007728021.1:308944-309846 GCF_000696425.1 Galeopterus variegatus | reverse complement strand
GAACCCATGGCCTTAGTGTTATCAGCACCGCACTCTACCGAGTGAGCCACGGGCCGGCCCTCACTTTCTTGATAGTATCCTTTGAAGCACAAAAGTTTTTAATTTTGATGAAGTTCAATTTATCTATTTTTTTAATTGGTTGCTTATGGTTTAGATGTTATATCTAGGAAAACATTGCCTAATCCAAAGACATGAAATCTATACCTATATTTCCTTCTAAGACTGTTATAGTTTTCGCACTTATATTTGCATCTTTCATCCATTTTGAGTTAATTTTTGTATATGGTGTGAGATAGCGGTCCAACTTTATTCTTTTTCATGTGACTATACACTTATCCCAGCAATGTTTGTTGAAAAAACTGTTCTTTCTCCATTGAAATGTCTTGGTGTNTTTTTTTTACCAAGATAGGATTCACATATCATAAAATTCACCATCTTGAAGTGTATAATTCAGTGGTATTTAGTATATTCATGAGGTTGTGCAACATTGCTACTATCTAATTTAAGAACATTTTTATCACCCTATAAGGAAACCCCTTACTTTAGCTATGGATTTGCCTATTCGGGACATTTCATATAAATGGAATGATACAATACATGGCTTTTTGTGGCTGGTTTCTTTCACTGAGTATAATGTTTTCAAGGTTCATTCATGTTGTAGCATGTATCATGGCTGAATCATATTTCATTGTGGGGGTATTCCACAGTTTGTTTCTCCGTTTATCAGTTAACAGACTTACCCCCTCCACTTTTTGTCCATTATGTGTAATTTTGCTATGAACATTCACATACAAATTTTTGTGTGGACACATGTTTTTAATTCTCTTAGATATTATAGGTAGACGTAGAATTGCTGGGTCATCTGTTAACTATGTTTAACTTCTTTTTTTTTTTTTTTTTTT